>NC_051195.1:34269638-34474638 GCF_015220075.1 Falco rusticolus
AGATGGAATGAGGAAGAGGGAGCCAGAATCTTTTTAGTAAAGCCCAGTGACAGGACAAGAGGCAATGCGCAAAAATTAAACCTGTGAAATTCCATCAGAACACATTATTTTTATTTATTTATTTATTTTTTTGTGGGAATGGTCAAACACTGAAATAGGTAGCCCAAAGCAATTGTGGAGCCTTCATCTGTGAAGATATTCAAAATCGAGGTGGGCACAGTCCTGGCTCTAGGTGACGCTGCTTGAGCAGGGCATTGGATTAGATGATCTCAAGAGCTCCCTTCCTACCTCAGCCATTCTGTGATTCTGGGAGGACAAGGTGAAGGTGACAACCCTGAAGTATCTATTCTATTTATGTTGTGCCTTTTCACAATTATGGATATTTATGTTGCTTGTTGTAATGAAGCTGGATGATTTTCACCTCTGGAATAAGTCACATTTGGGTCTTTCTTATTACCTTAATCAGCAAAAATACATATACTATTTTAACCGGCCCCTGTGATCATCTAAGGATTAATCTGACATCACTTAACTAATTTAATGCAATTTCACATTGCCATTCCTGAAACTTACCATGATAAATTGGAAGCTTTTTTCCTGTTTGCATCTCTAAATTGATAAGCCCTTTCATCTCATGTACAGTTGTTCATACAAGCTGAGATGTGTTGGTAGGTCTGACTTCTTTCTTTGAGCAGTGCCATTGATTCATGGGCTTCAGCGGTGTCCGAACAGGAGGCCACATATGTCACCGTCTCTAAGACACAATCCAACACTGACTGTCAGGCTTTCATACTGGGTTTGCTACCATTTGTTGATACTGAGGATGCTTAAATCTGTGCAGAAACCTCCTGAAAGACTAAGCAAAGCCTTTATTACCTGGTAACCAGTTCTGTAGTACTCAAGGCCTACTGTAAGGAGGAGAATGTTACTGTAAATATTCATAGGGGTATGTTGCAATTTTAACAGGCGTTTGGTAGACCTGTAAGTTCATCAGAACATTTGTGTTTTAATTGCTTGAGTTGTATGGCACAAATACGTGTGAGGGAAATCTCTCAGGACATACAGGGAAACCACCAGCTGTTTGAATCTTGAAGGTCTCCATTGTTTGTACTAGTAGGGGAAGTTTTAATACTGGTTGATAACACTGCAAAGTGCACTCATCTACTTTTTTTCTTACCAAAATATTTGTTTAAAAAATACTTTGTGTGTCATTGTTTAACCCCAGCTGACAACTAAGTACCACGCTTGCTCATTCCCTTCTCCCCAGAGGGATGGGGGGGAGAATCAGGCAAAAGGTAAAACTTCAGGGTTGAGATGATAACACTTTACTAATTGAAATAAAATTAATAATAATGATAATAACAATTGTAATGAAAAGGAGAGAGATGGGGAAAGGAATAAAATCCAAAGGGAAGGGGGGAAAAAACAAGGTGATGCACAATACAGTTGCTCACCACCCACTGACCAGTGCCCAGCTAGTCCCCGAGCAGCGGTCGGCCAGCCCTGGCCAGCTCTCCCCAGTTTATACACTGAGCATGATGGTCTGTGGTATGGAATAGCCCTTTGGCTAGTTGGGGTCAGCTGTCCTGGCTGCGTCTCCTCCCAGTTGCTGCTCCCCCTCCAGCCCTCTCCCTGGTAGAGCCTGAGAAACTGAAAAGTCCTTGACTTAGTAGAAACATTACTTAGCAATAACTAAACCCGTCAATGTGCTATCAACATTATTCTCGCACCAAATCCAAAACACAGCACTATACCAGCTACGAAGAAGAAAATTAACCCTATCCCAGCTGAAACTAGGACATGATGTTATTTTTCTGGTTTTATATTATCATCTGCTTTGCTGGCAGGGAACAGGCAAGCAAGTTTACAGCCTGGTTACTAGGCATTTCCAACACCACTCATTACTTACAACACTAGAGCTCAGTATTCTTAATTTCAGATCACTTACCCTAGCCATATAGCCTCAGAATATGAGATAGATTTAAAAAATGCCTGAAAATTGCTGGTTTCAATTGAAAGGAGAGTCCGTTGAATTAATCCTGATGAATCACAAAATTCTTCCTATTTTGTAGGGGGAGATTTCCTAGTTCCATTCCCTGGGCTCAGATTTCCACAGCATCAAATTGAATTCCAGAACTTCTTTATTTTCTCTGTGGAGTGTAGTGTGGTAAAGACTTTGTCAAGTCTTAAATATGTTTTCTCAGACAGGTGTATTTTGGATGAAGAAAAGTTCAAAATGTTTCATTCATCTTCAAAGATAAAATTGACATGCAAATATAAAACACTGACAAGGGAAAGAAGAGCAAACCTTGTGGTAGAGGACCATTGTTATCTACAGGTGAATTACTTTCAGTATGTTCTTCTCAACTGCCCAGATACTTTCTAGGGAAAAAAAAAATCCTGGTGTTTATATTTAATAGACTTCACCTTGTTTCATGACAGTGCAAGAGAGATCCATGTTTCATGACAGTGCAAGAAAGCTGTCCAGGCTTTCGTGGCAGAACTACATCACACATTTTTATTTTTTCTTCATGAACCCTAGATGTTGCTATAGCTTTCAGTACATGTAATATGAGAACAAATGTTGAGCTTGCTTCTATGAATGGTAATGATTGGATATTATACCGTAGCTCTGAATCTCTCTGAAATATCCGTGCTACTAGAAAAGTTTGTAGTTTGTGGGTAATAGATCTAGTCTTTGCACCAAATCTTAAATTTTTGTCTTGGCTTCTGGTTTTATATCCCTTTTGTAATATGTAAACATGGTGTTTTAAAGAAAATAAATTGAAGGAAGAAAAACTGTCTTGTTCCATTTAGAGAAAATCCTTCTGAATCTTGACTTCAGGCTGCTTAAAATGTTTTTTCCAATCCTCCTTACTCTTTGGGGGTTCCAGGAATATGTAATTCTAAAACAGTTAAAGGAGAAATATCTCTGAGAAAGAGACACAACAGCTTATTTTCCACCCTTGTGTGACATGAATAATTCTTAGTACTTAGGGATCCAAGCGAATTTCAGTGGATTTCACCTGTTGTAATGAACTACAGTCAAACCTCTCTTTCTGGACTAAGCTATAAATATATAACGTAATGTAGTGGTAGCCTAGCTGACAGGCAGATGGTCAGACCCGCCTCACAGTATTGGCAGCGTTCTGAGTGGAAGGTAAATGAGAATCTCATTAGACAAAGAGGTGTATTTACTTCTTCATGAAATGATAGTAGAAACTGTCTTATCTGGATGCAGAATTGAGCAAAAGTACAGTAAAAGGATCGCCAGTGAGAATGTGTTAAGAAGTGTTTACAGCGGGCTCCTAAAGGCAGGAGGCTTCAAGTTCAATGACTTTAGCATGAATAGGGAACTATTTTAAAATGACTCCAGTAGGTGTCTTGCCAGATATGAGTAGTGGAATTTGAGATGCTAGCACATTGTCCGCAGCAGCATGCCACAGATTGTGATTCCCGACTCCTTCACTGATGGAACAACCTGAACGCCAAGCACCAGCCCTGAAGGACCTTTTCCCTCCATATTTCGTAGGGTGGTTGTGCTGTTCAACCTGAACGCCAAGCACCAGCCCTGAAGGACCTTTTCCCTCCATATTTCATAGGGTGGTTGTGCTGTTCCGGTGTCATAAACAAGGTGCACACCAGAGATGACATAGAATATGTGGAATGACAAAAACTAAAATAAGTATATCCACTAAACTGATTCCATTCCATTACAGTTGCAAGAGCTGGAGGTTGGCTTTTCAGATAGAGAATATACTAGGTGTTGCTATGATCAAACTGAAAAGTATTTGTTCAGCTTAGGAAAAAATTAATTGGCTATAGCATCCAATGTTAATTTATAAAAATAACAAACTAATATTCATACATGTAGGGCTACATTAGACTAGGGAAAAAAAGTGTTGCTTCCTTCCTGTTGTTATTTTGTACACTTAGTATTTGCTTGCATTAGTTAATATCACTTGGACCTTCACAACCCTGTTCTGTCTTCAGCTGTATGCATATTCCAATTACATTTGAGCTCCAAATAACTAAGGGTATGGAAATGGAAACCAAGTTTTGAAAATCAGGACCTTGCTTCTATTGCCCCTTGCTTTAAATAAAAAACGTCTATTCCTGTCCAAGATATTTACACTTAATATCCACCTATTTCATCTCTAATGAATTATTCATACATGTATACGTGAATACTGTATGTAGAACCTTTCATTAGAGAAAGAGAGCTTCTGAGTTCTGGAGCATATACCAATATCTCCTCCTCAGGTGTTTCTTTGATATGCCAGAACATCTTTCTACTGAAATCTTAATCCAAAGTTTCTACAGTGAAATGAGTTTTTATGCAGTTTCCAGTCACCATCAGAGAGAGCTTTTTCATGATCCCTGTTTCTTCTGCTAGCAACAGTATTTCATGTTTCATATATAATTTTTTCTTTGCCAGCTGATTTCTATTAAAATCTGTTTATTGTTTCAGAAATTCATTTTGAAGTGGCATATTGCATTCCTGCATCTCTAAGCCCTCTGCCCTTCTTCGTAGCCCAGGCTTTAAAGTGGGGAGGAGGAAGAAATACGGAGAGATTTTTGTTTCTGAGGATGTCAGGCCTCAGGAGGATCTCAGCTGCGCGGTCATGGGAGGGAAACATGTTCAGGTAGTGCTGGTGCCTTGTAACAGACAGTCAGAAGCAGCATCAGGAGGGCATGGAGGGACCACACTGCTCAGTTTCTATTTCTCAGTGTTTCACAGTGTGGCTGTTGATGCCAGCAAAGTACCTTTTCCGCTAACTTCAGTTTGAATATTGCTGGTTTGTTGCACGGCCAGTCGCTGAGCTGCTCCCTCTGGCTCTGTATCTACCACCACCTCTTCCCTCCTGGCCTCTGGCTCTGTATCTACCACCACCTCTTCCCTCCTGGCCCTCCCGTCCCCCTTCCCTCCTGCTCGCCAGCTTTCCCAGCTGTGACCTTCCCAATCCTAGCTCCACATTTCTCTTTAATACTCTGTCCAGATACTCTTGCACGTATTCGTGCAAATTGTGGCACCATCCCTGTTCCCCTTCACTCTGTTTCCTCTCCAAGATTTGACTCCACAGCAGCATGGGCCTTGCATGTTTGTGGCCATGAGAAGTGTCCCCAGTAGCCCACCTCACCTTGTCCAGTAGTGTTCAAAGCCTGTTCCCTCTGCTCAGTGGCCCTCTGCACTTGTCTGTGTTGTCGCAAATGCAGGATACAGATGTTTTTAGTATATTCGTATATTTACAAATACGTAAAGTGCTTACTGTAAAGTAAGGAAATGGTGCATTTTCATTATTTAAGTCCTGTTCTCTAACTGCTTCAGAATACCAAAAAATACTTTTCCAACTACTTTTTTTGAGGAGATGAGAAAAACTTATTTTATAGAGTTTTCACAGTCTCTGCAGTATTGGAAGACCATTTCTGTTAAAAGCTTATCTTTTGGGTACTCAGCACCTTTCAACTGGAATTCCAATAAAATGAATGCTTATCTTTCACCTCAGTAGGTTTGGGATTATACCATTAATGCAGCAAATAAGGAATGTCGAATCTGTTCAGTAATACAGATTTGCTAACTATAGTACAAAAAATAGTGATACAAATTTGGCCATTTTGTCTCTGTTCTGGAAGAAGTCCCAGGTTATTTTAATGTTTGCTAATGTGCAGGAAGTCGTTATTGTGCCACATACCATGGGACAACTCAACTTCAGTCTTGTTAGGAACTGGCATCCAGTTGAAGTAAGTTTAAGACTGATTTTGGGATGAGCAAAACATTGCAATAACTTCTTAATTATACTTTATTATATGTAGTAGAAACATAATTTTCAGACTGTGGATTTTTATTCCATGCTAGAATGATGGAAACATTTTGTTTCAGATATCAGAAATTTTGTGCTTAAATACTTCCCATGTGCATTCTGGACGAGTAATCATACAGGCTGAAATGTGTATGTATTTTCACAAATACCTTGCACTTGTCATAGAATGCCTTTAAATACATTGATATTTGAATTATACACTGATCTAGGAAGATAACTTCTGAAACATTATTTTAAAAGCACTGTATTGGATCACCCCTACTTGTGTAGACTGTTCACTACCTCTCACTGAATCACTGAAAACAGCATTTTAGCGTGATCTTCAGTGCTGGCACTCTCTATCATATTTACTGGCATAAGATGCTGTTTATTGATGAAGGTATTCCTAAGTCCATAGCAAAGCCTTTAAAGACTTGTTCTCCTAATAAAAATGTGAAATTATAGGTTGAGGTATGTGTTTATATTTTTTGGTCTGAAGTTTCACTACCTGCTTCTTTCAATTTTGAAATTATTTAGCCTCAGGGAAGTTTCCCACCTGTGATAACATTTCAGAGTTTGTTGTCTGGTTCTGAGCAGTTAAGGCAAATAAAAGAAATGAGGATAAAAATAGAAGGATAAATGAATAGCAGTTCTAGCAGTCTGTTTCTAGCAGTCTGAGCAAACTCTTCACAAACTACCTTGGTTTGGCAAAGGGATAATGGAAAAAGCCACCAGTTTGTTTTTCCTCCATTATGTAGTCTCTTTCCTTATTTGAACAACATTCTCAGCCACTGCACTTTGGTGTCTCAGAGAAATGTCAGAATTTTATCTAACGTAGGTTGTCCAGACAACTGGTTGTGATAGGTGGACAAAAAAACGTGAAGTCATACCTATAGCAAGGAAAAATTCAATTTGTGTTGGCCTGAGAAGTTCTCTTTATCAGGTTTCATATTCTTCCTGAGAGAGGGAAAAAAAAAAAAAAAAAGAAGAAAACAAAAAAAAAAAGTTATAGAGAATTTGTCCAAAAAGGTTCAGGTAGTTAGGAACTGCTGGTTAGTCTTTAATATAGTCTTTAATGGGTGGAATTCAACTTCCGGTAGGCTGTACCTAGACAGTCTTCCCTTTTACTCATGATTTCTTCTCTCCCTCCCATCCTATACCACAACCACTTCTTTTGAACTTTCATCAGGTGAAATTAATTGATTCCAAGTGATACGGGCTTGGCAATGACAGTCAATCTGTCACAACCCTTATAAAGGCACAGCTGACTAGAATTACAAATTCACCTTTTGACCTTCAAATCTATTAATATCCTGCTAATTTAAAGACTTTACTTAGTGATTTCATTGTACACAGAACAGAAGCTCTGTACTTCATTCAAAAAGCAGGCTTTGGTGAGTTATTATTTTGGGTGCCTAAGTAAACAACAAGATTTTTGATAGTTTTTAACAGATTTTTTTTGCTACGTGGGTATGGCTGAATTTGCACAGCATGAGGTCTTGTTGGGCAAAGACTTTGTATTACAGCTTACATCAAGAAGAAAAGTTGATGAGCTTAGACTTGACAAAATGGATTTCACTCTATGTTTTGGGGGGGTTTTATATATGTTTTTTCTTTGAAGCCTTCTGCCTCTACTTCCTGTCAGGCGAACAGTGTTTTCCTCCAATTGCACTAAAGAACAAAGTTTAACATTAAAAAATTTATCTGTATTGAACATGCTTTTCTAGGTAAAGTCAATATCAAAAGAGTTTTCGTGGTAGATCATCTTTCAAGTGCAGTATTTTGCTCTTTTACAACTTAGGATGGAAGAGTTGCACAAATTTTAATTTTTATTTTTTTTTTGGTAGAAGTGGTAGGGGGGAAGCCCAAACTTTTGTCTTGAAGTGAGGCATAGAAGCAGAGGAATGAAAAACCACTGTTCTCACCCCAGTATGGCATAACTGAAGAGTAGCTTATCTGGATGTTGCTTCATATAGTTCAAGTCTTACCATACTACTTTATGCTAATGATTTTAGTGCCATGCTTATAGAGTATATTTTCTCCTGTAATTGCTGCCATATACTGTCCAAAAAGTTACCAAATTGTTGCATGGACTAGCATGCAATTGGATAAGTACTGAACCTTAAGGAAACTTAGTCCAGTTGCAGGTGAAATGTCTGCTTGTGTAATGTGTGTCAGGTGAGGATGTAACCTCTGATTTTTGCAACTAATACTGGCTGTTCAAGCCTATTTTTAAATCAAAACTTTGTTAGTTTTCAGTTGGACCTGGTTTGTACAATTTCACTTTTGAACAATGAGGCTTATTTTGGCCCAGTAGCCAAATTTTACTTGATTACTAAGTAAATGTATCCATTGTAAAATTGAAATTAATGCCATCCTTATTGAAAGAGTCAGGAGTCCAATGTAGGAAACTGTTTACTGTCTAGCTTGGTTTCATGTCAGAGTGAGCTCAACTGCTGATCTGTTCCACTGGTCATCTTTCTGAACCAGCACAATGTTTTTCTTTGAGCTGTTACAGCCTTGTTTTGAGAAACTACTGCTTGATATTGGCTACTGTTGTAAGGAATTGTAGACCCACAGAATTGTTGTTCATGGCTTTGAAAACTGCCTTTTCACAATTTTATGTCAGTCTATTTTAGGTCATTTACACACATCTGTCCATTCGTGTTTCTCTACATCTTTTCTTGGCTCAAGTGCCTTTTTGTTTTCTTCATACTAACTCCTCTAGTTCAACGGCTGGTCCTTCCACTGATTCTGTGATCTTGCATTCCTTCCATATTTTGCTAACTCCTCCCTTGCTCTTAATTTCCAGCATCAGCTCTCTGGCACATTGTGGTTGTTTTTCTGCCACTTGCTATTTACCTTGTATTACTTCACTAGCTCCAGAAAAGTAAATGTAAAATTTTATATGAAATTTTATACTCTTGGCCTAATCATCACAATTGTAATAAATGCTCATGGTTGTAAACCTGCCCAGTTATTGGCAGAGCATAAATATTTACATATTGAATTACAAGTGTGTGTGTGCACATGCATTCATGGGCATGCTGGGGAGGAGAGGTTGTCTGTTTTGTTTAGTACGTTTCCAAAAAGGTTTGCAAGATAATAATTTCTTTCTGTGAGTGAGGTTAAGCTCAGTATAATGATGCTTGAATCTAGGTTATAATGAGTAGCTAATTGTTGTGGTTTGCATTTTTGTTAAATAAACCATACAATTTACATGGCATATCTTGCAAAGATAAATATTAACATGCATGTGCCTGGCTGGTCTCTACTGTGGTGAATTTTTCCATATTTTATGGCTTCTGTGAGTATAAATGTGAGGATTTGGAGTGTTGGTGTATTTGGGGGTTTGGTTCCTGTTTAGCTCTCTTGCACGATCTAGACAGACACCATGCAAAACAGTTAGATGAAGAGGATTACTCAGTCTCTGTTTTTTTCATTATTCACATAGATGCAATAATTTTATGTTTTTATTAAATGTGTCTTGAAAGTATTAATCCGATTTTTGTAATGGAGTGTTGTAAGATTTACATGTGTTGAATGTCTTGGCATTTGACTGCTACAAAACCTGGCTGGAATGACACCTTGAGAAATTTTGTGAAAATGACTGATAATATCTTATTTTCTTTGTATGGAAGTGCTTTTGCTGTTTGAGTGCTGTGTTTTTCAGTAGTGAAATATTAATTTGAGATGCATTAAGAATGAAACTTAGATACCACATTAATTTTTCCCATTATTTTGATTTTTAAAAATTTACTGTTTTCAATGTTACGGTGAGGATGTATTTTAAAACCAATCTAGAAATTATATTTTCTTAAATGAGTTTTAAATGGTGAGGCAGTCTTGTGCAAATGTTAATGAGTCAAGTGGAGGGCTTTTCATTGCATACAACATAAAATACTCTGCAGAACAAAAATTCTACCGTCACCATAAGTTTTATAAATGTCATGTACTAGATTATTTGCTAGAACTATTTATAGTAGAGTAAATGTGAAGTTTAACACTGTCTCTATTTTTTGTCATTGCAGTTTCTTGTGCTGAAAAGTTATTGTCTTAATTATTTTAGATTTTTAAATAACCCAACAGATGCAGAAAAAACATGTTACTTTCTTGCACTAGTTGGTTCATGGTGTGTTAAGGCTTAGATTAATTATTATAAAACAAGACTGCTCTACAGTTTTCAGTTTGTATAAAAGTAGGACAGGATGAAACTTCAGTAAAAAAATATTCAGGATCAAATATAATAAATTATGGAGCTGCAGTTATGTTTTATTGTCTTTTTCTGAATTAATTAAGCAGGTAAGGTACCTAAATCAGATGGAAGAAAGTGATACTTGATTATAGACCTGCTTTACCATCTTCTGAACTAATTGTAGGCACTTAACTCCATCTTTGGAGAAAACACTTCTAAATACTTCTAAGAATCTGGCCCACAGAAATGGAAACGATGCTAAATTGTGGAATAAATTAATCATTTGCAAATGTAAGATGCTTGGATAAATTTTACTGTTTTCCCCATGTGATGACAGGGGGTTTTGTTTTATTGAGCTACTAAAACAAGAAAATAATGTTTTTAATTTCCTTTTTCCAAGAAAGTTGTTTCAAATTCAAAATTTTGGGGAAAAAAAATAATAAATCACAAAACAAGTAAGAATATTCCAGAAGCTGCACAGACCTTAAAGAAATATATGGAGGTATGGCATAGCCTACTGACGACCCAAAAAGGACAAAATAGAGGTTGAAAGGTTTTCCTTTGGCAGAAATTGCCACATGATAATGGCTCTGCAAATAGAGTGATTGTTACATTAAGAAAGTAATTTAAACTATTAGTTCAAAATCAGTTTGACTGCAGTTTCTTAATTGCAGGTTTTTACTTCTAAATTAAATGTGTATTTCTTTGTCTGTAAAGAGCAATGCATACTATTTTACTTAATTTTCCTCTTAGATACATAGGTAGCTATTTGCATAATCATGTTTCTTAAAGTATTTGAAATACTTAGGTTTTGTTTGTTACAAATGGTCTGTTGTTCATCTAATTCTCTGCATAAGGCACTTGCAGCGTTATATAGATGTTTTGTCTAGGAACTACTATGTTTTGGTAGCAAATGAATGTTTTAATATTTATGTTGTACATTTATGAAATTTGAAGCAAAATTTTAGTACAGGCAGGTAGAATACTGAATTAACACTGGAAGTAGCTTTATATCATCTCCTGTTGTGTTGAATTTTTGCTTGTTAGAATACTCAAAGAAAGCTCCTGTTGTCAAAACCCAGATGACCTGTGTTTTCACTCATATCTACAACACAGGTCTGGAGTCTGAGCTTTAACAGTTTTAGTTCTGTACAAGTTGTAGGCTATCAGACCTTCTGTTACAGTTTATTCATGCATAAAATAACATTTTCAGCTTTGCATAATGGTAAAAAGTTCTTAAATTGTAAAGTTCTGCAAATGTGCAGAGTATTGTTGAAGTTCTGTAGTATCCTTGTTAGCCATTTTAAATGCTTGCCTGTAATGCACATACTAAATGTTGCTTGTGCTGTTAAGTTTAATAGTATTTCTTCACAGATGTAATTCTTAAGAAATCAAATGTATAACTTCCATATTTTGAAATGTTACGTTATTGACCGTTTATTATAATGGAGTACCTAGCTGCAAAAATACCTGTAGGGGCTTGGTATTTCCTTTCCAGATGTTTTCCAAGAGTATGCTAGAGTTTCAATGATACGTGTCTGTGTAAATTATCAGGAGACTAATTGCTGGCTTCTAATTTTTTCTTTAGAGATGTGATTGCTTGAGTACCAAACTAGAAATCAGAAGAAAACAGCATGGTTTTACAAGGGCCTGGTCCAGATTTCATTAAAGGCAGTAGGAGAGTTTCTCTTGATATTGCTTGAGATCACATTGGAAAGAATTGGGCATAAGTAAAATCAGAAAGGCCACAACTGTTACCTGGCTACTTCTTTTCTTATGAGCTTTATTGTAGTTTGGTAAAATTTGTTAATGTCCACTTGATATTGAGTAGCCTTTAAAGTGGCTTTATTTTTGGTGTTAGGAAATAGCACCATGAATGATCATTCTATATTTGGGAGACATTAAGTTCAGAACTGAAGATATAGGTCATGAAGCCAGACTGTAGATTAATAAAAGCTTTTGCGTGTTTGAAAACTGCTTGGAAATGATCCGAGTAGTCTCTATTCTTAACTTTAAATGTTTTGGGGTTTTTGTATTGTGTCAAATACAGCGCTTTCTTATCTCCAAAGATTAAATTTGCCCATTTTGCCTATGTAATATTTATATATGGACAGGAAATAGAAGTCAGTATCCAGATTTGTTGACCCCTGAGATATAATATTGACCTCAGTGAGTATTAACTTCTCAGATCAATAAATGCTGTTATTGACCTCAAAGAAAAATCGATAGCAGCTTGTTAATTTGCAAACTGTGACTGCAAGAAAATGGTACACATTTTGTTCTTCATTATCACCTATTTATATCTATATTTTAACGCCTTCAGTATTTCCACCTAGAGATCATCATGTCAAAACATTTCAATCCCAGCTGTTAGAAGGTTAGGGAGACAGGCATTATACATTATGGAATAATTGATGAGCAGTACATGTTATTTCCCATATCTCATGAAAATAATACCCTGAACAGTTGTGTATCACCTGTGTTGTTTTCCTTTTTTGGGTAGTCCAGTTAATTTTGTTTTATTTTCTCTGGTGTGCTTCATCAAAACATGGCATAAAAGTACTACCATTTTAGCTGCCAAAAGAACATTTCTACATGAATAATAAGGGGGATGAAAGACTGACTACTGGAAACGAGGAGACTGAAAGTGATCACTATAAAAATCATAATTAATATACAGTAGATTTTTTCTATTTGCATAAGGATGACAGGTTTCTAGGCAAGAATCTGTTCTTGCAGCAGGCTGAAATATAACTGTGACTGTGTAACAAAGAAGAAAGTTTTAAATGAAAAAGTATGGGTGGAGAGGTGGTGTTTTGTATCGTAGCAGGTTCTGTATATAAACACTGAAATGTCAGGTTTTACATAGTTTGAAATGCCTGTTGCTGAAATTCAAATGTCATAACAGTTCTGCATATGTATCACTTTGATATTTAAACTTAAAAACCTCATAAATGATTTAATATTACTTTGGCCTTGTTATGATCAGACTGCCAAAAAAAGGCAGAGGCTGATTTTTATCTGGTCTGGAAGTAGTGTTTTCATTCACAGAAGACAAAGCACAAGACTGTGAGCCTTTTACAATCATTAATTCTGTCTGATACATCTGCAGTGATTTCAGCAAACTGATTGCTATGTTTAGAAAACTTTTCCTTCATCAAATGACAGCGTGAGAGGCATTCAAATGCAAAAATAAGGCATTAGTTTAATTTTTACAATATGTGAAGTGGCTGCAGGTTTTTTGCCAGTTTGATGGCCGTATGGTTTTAATATCATGAGCTCCCAGAGCTTCATTTGTGCATCCATGTTACCCTCTTGAGAGACAGAGTCAATGATGTTACATTCATTCTGTAGATAGGTAGACCAAAGCCTAATGAGGTTAAATTAAAAAACAAACAAACAAACAAACCCAAAACGGCACCAAGCTAGATTAATCTCCGAGGCTCAGATAAATGAGGCCAGAGCAGTATCTTCTCTGTCTTACAGAAGTAGTCCTGAATGGTCAGGAAAGGTGGTATCTGTAAGCCTATATAAACATTCCGAATAGTAGGAACAATTTCCCCACTTCCCTCTGGTGTTTTGAGTCATCCTTGAATAACCAAAGAGTTTGCATCCTTCTACAAGAGGCCAAAGCAGAAGTGCTGTGGAAAGGTGGCAGATTTGGGAATGATGGGGGGCTTATAGTCACACTGCAGGAGCAGAGAGATCACATCAGTTTTACAGTTCAGGTTTATCTCTTTTCAGCCCACATGGATTGCAGAGCAGCACCCAGGTATTCAAAGTGCCAAATTGTCTATAGTCTATCAGAATTTTACTAGTACAGCTGGGAATAAAATCTGGGGCAACCAGACAAACTCTTGATTGTGAGCCAAAGGTGGCTCCTTGATTCTGCAGACCACTTATTTTTCAGCCTGGGAGTTATCTAGCCTGCTCAGGAGCACTGCGCTATAGGGGTTTGATTTCAACATGACCCCAGGTCTCAGGATTCCAGGAGGTGGTGCTGGTGGCAGCTCTCATGGTGCCTTAATGGCTGCCTGGCACCTGGTGAATTCCCTGCTCTGGAACAGTTGTCTTTCAGCTGTGCTGGAGTTCAAGAAAAAGCCTTAGGAATTCAAAGTCCTCTGCTATGAACACCTAATGCTTTATTTTCCCTTTTAATATTCTGGGTAATCAGTAGAGCTGTGCACTTAACCGATGAGAAGCTCTTAGGACTGATGCTAGGTCTAACATACCTTAGAGAGAAGGACATATAATATGATCCACAGTGTTTTAATTGTTTCAAAAGTCTTGTTCAGAATCCAGCTTGTGTGGTATGTCAGAAGGAGTTCAGTTTATAACTATAAAATCACTGAATTTAACTTCTCAATAGATGTCACTGATGGCAGAGTTAATGATTTCCATAATTAGAACGTTTTGAGATTTTGCACTAATGGTTGGTGGGGCACAAGCTAGTAATGTTATGAGATGAGATGTTCTGCTTAGCTTCTTTGTGAATTACTTTTACTCTCCACATTTTGCTTTATTAAGGGAATTTTCCATTTACTTCCTATTTTGGGAGAAAGTCTCTACATTATTAAAGTATATGAAATATTTGATGCCATAAAATGGATCTATTTTAGTTTGATAAACTAGAAATATGCTGCACTGTGAGGGTCATAGCTTATAATACATACTGTTAGTACTTTTTCATTTTTCTATATTAGGAGATTAGTGAAAAATAAGCTCTATCAATTAAGTTTTATTGCAAAATTATCTTCAGATGTACAGCAGTGAAGATGATATTGAGTGATAACACTAGAGTGGATTTTGTATAAAGCAATTACAGCTTGAAAACCACAATCTGAATGAAAATATTGCTCAGGGTTTTTTGTAATCTAGCATTAATACCTAAAAACTCTTCCTTTGGAAAGTGCTTAAATTACCTCTATTAAACACAAGACATTCCTAAGGTGTTCATGTGTACTATTGACTGAAAAATACTTGACTGATACCTCATTTCACTGCTCATGCTTTGGCAAATTGCTAAGGTACATACAAGCATATGGTTCCACCTCTTAAGATGATGCTCTGTTTATCTTATTGTCATGTTTGCTTAAAGATATTACTTTGTTTATATGAGTAACAGAGTTCTTAATTCAGAAATTAGTTTATGTAGATTTACTTTTATGCTATGAATGATGTTGGATTCTTAAAAACAATTATTTACCCTGAGAGAAGAAGCAAGCCTTTTTCACAGTAACATGTAATATATATAGCTACATATGTTTCCTTTACATGTTCTTCTGGAGTTGAAAGTGCATTGAGCTTTGCAAAATCTATTTCAAGAACTTGAGGAGTGAATTGTTTAATTTGGCTCATGATGAATGAAATCAGAGTGCTCAAATCACTCCTATCATAGTTGCTCCATTCTGCTATCCCACCTTCGGTGGGTCAGGGAGATCCTCAAAACACATAAAGGTCTTTGTCAATTTAGAAAAAACAAATCAAACTGTTCAAAAGCTGCAAAGCAGTTCAGTCCCTATTTATGGCATAGGGAATTTTGCATGTAGCATTCACTGCTTGTTTTGGAATAGGATACTTAAAATGTTTTACTGAGTGCGTGTACAAGAGAAGTAGCTCTGTAAAACACCCAATTTGGAATAAACTGAACAGTACCTGAAGGAGGGTCAAAGCATTTCAGAAGTGTCAGTTGTGGTCCATTGTTTCGTTGTAGATTAATAGTTTGTGGCTCTGACCAAATCTCCAGTGATGCCAGCATGAATCAAGACAATTGAGTCAAGTGGTTACAGGTTTCCATCCTTTCAAATTGATCAAATTGAAATAGCCCATTAGGAATTGATTTAAATCAGTTTAGATAAGCTCAGTCTTAGTCCTGGCCCTTGAGGCTTTGGCTACTGAAAGTTCACTTGAAGCTGGACATATACCAGCTCCACAGGCCATCAACTTTATTAGTGTGGAGATAAGCTGATTAGATCTTGTCAATCAAAGGTGCCAATATCTCAATTGAGTGTCTCTCCCAGTCTTTCCTTCTTTGTTGCCCACTTCAATGCCTTAAAAAAAAAAAAAAAGAAAAAAAAAAAAAGGAGAGGGAGGGAGAGCAAGCAAGAGAGAGATGTGTGTATGCATCCCCCTGGTTGTCACCAAGCGGGGTGCAAGAGTACTGTGATGATGTGATGACTGTATTAAAGAGGACATCAATTTGTTTTAAAGTGTTTTGATTTTTTATGGTGGCATTAAGGGAGAGAACATTGTGGTTGCAGCTTTACTAGAAAGCAAAGAGTTCTAGAAGGAAAAAAAAAAAAAAAAAAAAAAAGTGTTTCTTTGAAACCTACCGGGTCTTTGAGTCTTGCTGTGCCAATGGGCGCTTAAGTGCTCCTGTAACTGGCATAGTCTGATCCACCACCAGCTTGGGTACTATTCTTCTCCCCAAATTATTCATTTATATAAAATAAAAAAGATTGTGGATGTTTAATCCTTGCAGAAGTAATTTTAAATATTTGTTAAATATAGCCTGTTTGGGAAATGTATGGTTATGCCAATAATGAGCATGATGTATTGTTAACAGTCTGGGAAATTACAGCATGAATTAAGTTCAGTTTAGAACATATACAGTGACCCTCTCTCTGAAAATGAAGCTGTACATGCACTGAATAAATGCATGCAGGTATTTGCGTCTCCTCATAGAGGAAAAAACAGATAAACAGAACATCAGCTGTAAAAATCTAATAGTGCAGTGTTTCAGCTTTAGGTTTCATCATATAGTTAAAGATGGTATAGAGGAAAACTGGGCTTTTGTTCTTCACATCTGAAGTTTGCTCACACCATGCCTCCCTCATACTTCAAATGCAAACAACAGAAGCCCATCCTTTTCTTCCATCACCCTACACTCACCACCCAATGAAGGCTGGAGCTACAGTGCTGCAGAACTACATTGCCACACTGGATTATCTCTTTATCAGTTATTCTTCACTCCGCAGTATCAATTTTCTGCTAACCAATCAGACACTACTCTTAGAAGAGACTGTTTGACTATTTCTTCTAGATAAATGTATTTATAGCTACACTGATCCACACAGACAACTCATGTGCTACATGTCTTGGGGACAGAAAGGGTATTACTTGCTCCTTCGAGGAGACTTCAAGTGTGTCTCCTCTAGTTAATGCTGCTATTTGGGGACATTCCAGGAAAAAAGCTAGTATTTGTGTGAAGAACTTAATTATTCATTTGGGTACTGGAGTTCAGGTATAACTCTCTTTCGTGTTGCAAACTGCAGTGCTGTGTAGTTACACAGAACAGAAAGATGCTGTTTTCTAATCTCACCTTTGTTTCCTGCCAGTCGTTCTTACCAGCTCCCTTTCGGTCTGCATGAGGAGGGAGCAGCCAACATTAGCACAAGGAAGGTATCATAACAGTGAGCTGTCTGCACTGGTCACGCAGAGTTTTCTTTGCCATTCCCCAAATAAGATAAAAAGTTCCAGGCAGGTTTAAAGACATTCACATGGGAAGAAATTGTAGGGGAGAATAGCCTTATTGCTTTATTGTAGCTAATTAGAATTCCTCTGTCTTTAGATGGGGTTGTTGAGCTGGTTTGGGTTTTGGTGTTGGTTTTGGGGGTTTTTTAATCTGTTTAATGCACTGTTAATAGCTCTTATGCTGTGGTTACAATCAATCAGAAGTAAATGGGTTTTTGAGAAGCTATCGAAGGAAATCTATCTAGCAGACGGCTAATCAACCTTTTTCCTTCAGCTGCTGCCCATATTGGAATCACTAACTTGTCTAAAATCTCATTTTGAAGACTAAAATGTGTTGGCTGTCCAATCTGCCCTTTGAGTGATCTGCCTTACCTTCATTAGTCATATTTTGTTTCTAATGAAGTTGTCTTTGAAAACCCATTTTTTTGCTGGTTGTGTGGAACTGCGGAGCATGGGACTGAATCAACAGTACAAAACCCATGGTGATAATATTTGATAGTAATCTAGTATTTCATTATAAGACTGGATAAGTATGGTCATGACTTCCAAAATAATTTGTACGTTCTTAAAAATAGGGTGTGCTCAACTTGAAACTGTAGATAGATGGAACATATTTTGTCTTGGCAATTCTGAGGGTGTTAAATAACAATTTTACCTCTTCTTTCAATCAAGTAGCAAGTGGAGGAGCTGAGCTCTGTCTTGATGGCTGAGTCTGATGTAGTTTTGTTGCTGTATTAATTTCAGCAGACCCTTCAGTTAATACTTAGAAGGCCACAGATGACAGTAAATACAATTTCTAGAAAGACATGTTAGCCAAATAAGCAGGGATTTTTTGGCAAGTTTTCACTTCAGGGCTACAACTGCTACTGAAGTTATTTGAAGTTTGCATCATGTGTGTACTGTATTTGGGGATGAGTGTGCCTAATGAAAATTATATATGCTTGTAAACATCCTCCCATTGTTATTTATTAAAAGCAAATCTAGAACATTGCCAGAAGGACTTGTATGTTAAGGCTCTCTTTGACAGCAGATTTGTAATGTTCTTATTGAAAGTGCTTAAAAGTCATTTAAGGAGGGTCTGTAACTTTGGGGCCACCATCTTGAGGGAATGGTTTCAATGTAGTGACTCTGTTTTGGACATAAAGAACTGGCAGTGCTTAGGTTTGGGTTTGTTTTTTTCCCATTAGAAGTTTTATTGTTAAACCACCAAGAAACCCATTTGATTCATGGCATTGTTACAGCTCGGATGTGAAAGCTTGAAAATATCTTCATCAGTACAGTAGTTTTCCATTGTGCTTGTTTCTTTTTCTTTTTTTTTCTTTTTTCCTTTTTATCATTGATTATTTCTTAATCAGCTAATTAATCTGTTTCAGTGAGGTAGTGTAAAATAAGAACTGGAATGAGTTACTCTGTGTCATGTACTTCATGTACTCCTTTCAAAAAGTTCCCCAAGCCAGCTTCTAGAGATAATATTTACTTATTGACTATGCATCTGCTGATTATTGTACGGAAGTATATTGCATATATGACATTAGAGGCCACGTTAAAGGTATCCTTTGTGAGCTATCAAACGCAGAAGCAAAAATGTTTTAGTATTAAAAAAAAGTAAATCAATATTTGTTTTATGTTCTTCCTTGGAGGTTAGTCCATCTTCAAGCATTAGAGGGCCACAAGCATCCATTTTCCTTGTTTACCCTGCAGCTTGTCAGTTTTCTAACCAGGGAGAAATGTAAGTGAATAATGGAAAGTAAAGTTATGATTGTCTAAGCTTCCTTTTCAGAAGGTCCTTGGTCTTAACAAATTTGACAGAAAATGTAATTCAGAATTCCTCACTTTTTACTTTTTAAAATCATATTCTTGAATTGTGAAGTAATGCAACTCTTCTACTCTTAGAACAGCATTCAGATGTCTTTGATCTTTACATTTTGGGAATTCTTATTAGCTTAAACACAATCACTTTCAGGAGAAGTCCTACGAGGAGGAGGATTTTTCATAAATGGGGGGGGGGGAGGCGCGGGGAAGGATAACAAAAAAGGAGGGGAGAGAGAGAGGAAAAATCTTTTCCTGTTTCTTCCCTGAGGCTGAACTGTTTATCACTCTATCCTTGTTCGATAGAAGTGAATTTTATAATAAAATTTTCCCTAATCGGGCTCTGTCAGTGAGGTGTCTTATCGTGGGGAGGAAAATGACACCGATCCTATCAAAAAACAGAGACGATGTCACAGTGTCCCCAATCACAGCTACTCAGCTTCCATATCTACCTTCTCCACAAACACCAAGCACTGCTTTTTCATAAGAACATCAAAACCTAGCGAAGTCATTAAAATTGCACCCGCGTAGAGTTGCAGGGATCAGCCGCACTAGCGCAAAATGGGATGTGGGAAAACAGACTCTCTAAATGTGCTAATTCCATTGTCACGTGTTTACGGCTTAATTTTAATCAGTTAAAAAAGCCACACATTGCAATAAATTGGCATTATCTTCTGTGACACCAGAGGACACAGTTGGTTCAAGGATTTAGAGGGTCGCTGGCAACAGTATATAGTGTTACAGACAAAGTATTTTTACGCTTGAACTACGGTAGCTAAGGTGCAATCCCCAGTTAAGACTGCAAACAAAGACTATAACCCACACAGTACTGAGTTCAACATGCAGACCACCTTCAGCCTGGAGACAGTGTAGAATGCTAAACTGAATATTGCTGAAGAACATTTTCTAATTTAATGGTTAAAGGTAATTTGTTGGCCAGTATAATTGAGGTTGCAGTTCCGTAGCGTTCTCTTATGTGTCCTGTAGCGTAATGAAGAACGATCTATTGGAAAAATCCCTTTGCTCTATTTGCATGCAGTTTCGAAACTGATGGTGCTTGTTTATGTTGTGCCGTTAGATTTCTTCCTCAAAACAATGCATTGCATTTGCTGTTCCTCTGCTCACAGAGATGTAGGTAGTAAATCAGCCAGCACGAACTGAACGGTGATAGTAGTAATACTGCTGCTTCCAATTGAAAGGTTTATGGAAAGTTTTAAGTTTTCTAATTAGGTAGTATCACAGGTCACATGAGAATTGTACATGGTATCGGTCTCTACTCCTCCCATTTTCTTTCTTTTCCTTCCCCCCTCCCCCTTAGACTTGTTCTTTCACTTGAATATGGCTGATCAAAATGTTTATAAGCAGCAAGAGAATTATTTTCTGTAGAGCAGTATGATCTAACTAATAAACATCCATTTCAATAAAACCATGTCTATAAAAATTGTCTAGTTTTATTTCAGTGGATCAAACATGAAAAACGTGTGTGCGACCAGTTTAATTCAAGAATGAGCAAACAGCAAGCAACCAGAGAAACAGTTGGAGTGGGAATTTAACTTTAACTGAATAAGCAGCTCCTTTCAGGACGTGAGCACGTCCATAGCCGACCACAAATGTCTGTTCGAAACAGCACTAAAGAGCACTGCTAAGTAAGTACACAAAGCCATTACTGCGAAAAACAAGATGTGTTTAGTGTAGGATGCAGAGTGTAGTCATCACTCTGCTGTTTCCAACACCCAGAATTTTGGTTTGGGCAATTTAGTGCCAAGTATGTAGTGTATCATTTCCATGCATTCATGCCCTACAAGTTCTTCAAAAATAAAAAGGAATACGGCCAAAGAAACTATTAACGGTCAATGATGAGCAGCATTAGCAAATAAAGTGAAATTAGTATATCGATCTCTTTGCATATAACAAAATAGGATCATTTGACCTATTTGGAAACAAACCTGCAAAACTGTTTTAGTTGGAAAACAAAGGGACAATGTTATCTGAGCTTGAGTTAAATCCAGGATTTTTTGATTAATTGCATGTTTATAAAAAATAAGAAATGCTGACAATGGAAAAAACAAATTCCTTATATATTTAAAAAAGCTTTTACACTTTTGTATATATGCATAAATAAGTGATACCCTGAAACAAGTGTACTGTCTGATTTTTATTTTTTTTTTAATTTAATACCTGTTTCTGTGCATGCAATTTTCTTACTGGTTTGGGTTTGTAACATGATGCAAGCTGTGGTTTTTGCACTTCTTGCCTGTTTAAACAGCTTGAGTAAATATGCAGGGTCATTTTATTAGAATAATAGAAAAAAAGAATTGAGTGTAAATATAAAACACAGTTCTCTTCTATGTCTAGATTAGCAGCGAACTCTGCATGACAAAAAAAAAAAAAAAAGGCGACTTTAACATCAGTATACTTGGCTTTATAAAGACCATTATGACTTTGTTCTCTAAAACAAAATACAAACATCCAATTGTTCAAAAGATTTTACTTGAAAGTTTTGCCACTACATTTCTATGGATATATGCTTATATTATATATATTATAGAGTGATACATTATTATTTTTCTTGTTATGCTTTTTATTTTGGTTTAAAACCTGGCAAATTAGCTAGGGGAGTGTTTCTTTAAACAAAATGCACTGCTTGCAGGTTTCCCCAATTACAAGACGCTAAGATTCTTCAATTCACTTTTAACAAGTGATACAGGTCTTGACATATCATAGCCAGGTTTGAACATCCACTTTGAATGAACTAACTGGAATTTTAACCAGTCTGAAAATTATTATCCAGTTCGTTAGAGGTGTGAGCTGGTCAGTCTCCATCTTTCTCTCCTTCTCTCTCGTAAAACTCCCTGGTTTTTACAATACAAACTTAGATCCTGTGCTGTAACTGGCTTGTGATCCTATTTAAGTAGAATTACTGAATTTGGTTGCTTTGAGCTGATTGAGAGTTGGGGTGGGGAAGTGGGAGAGCTATTGCATGTTAGATGCATATATAGGAGAGTATTTCTTGGTACTTATATTTGCATGCTTCTGTGCTAAAATTTTAAGCTTACAGATATAAGCTAAGAATTTGCTTGTTACTTACAGCAGAGTAGTAATATGTTTTTCACTGAATATATTACTTTGAAAACAAAAAATGTGAATCTAAGTAGGTATTTTGCCTCTGAAAAGAAGAACACAAGGCAAGCAATATTAATGTACCCATATGTGCATTGTAAAGGTTGTGAGTTGTAAATATATATATATGTGAAATAAGATTTCATTCTGCAGTCTTTTTAATAAAGGATGAGTGAAAATCATTGTTTCAGATCTAGACTCAGAGAAAAATATCAGAAGAAATTAGCTTATTTGTTAATTCTGCACAGAATCGCTTGCATTTCATGTTTTATATTGTGGTTAATTTCATTAATTTAGATCGGTAAGTATGGGCATAGTAAAATAGTCTTTCATTTATGCAGCTCATCACTTTTATAAATTGCAGGTATGTTTGCTTATCTAAATCCAAAAAAAAAATCAGAGGGTTGGCACTCATTTATAGACCTATAAACTTCTTGTGTTATACTTTTGTACACATAGGCTGCGCCATTGAGCCACCAGTCAGATAAAACTGTTCTCTTACTTGATACTGTGTAATGGGTGGAACTAAAGATGTACTTAACAGAACTGGATATCAGCATCTTTTTGTGTTTGTTACCGTAATGGAATTTGGGGAAAATGCAGCATGTTTCTAAGTACCTACTTGTAATGTTAGTCAGCGTCTTACAAGTTTGACCCTATTAGATTTTTTGTATCCATAAATATACTGTAGTTACTTTTTAATACAGTGCTTATAACACAGTTATTTGTTCTTTTGAAATGTATATCAATTTCATATTAAACATTTATCTGCATACCAGGGATATTAATAATAAATTTACCAAAAAAAGCATCTGGCTGTATTTGAGTAAGAGTTAAAAAAACAGTGTTAATAATATGCAAGTAGTTGAAAGGTGTTTTTCCTGAACAGGATTTAAACTTAATTCATTTCAGAAAGGTGTCTGTTACTCTAATTAAAGTAACTTTTTAAAAAAGTGTAAAGATGCTTTTTTATATATATATATATATATGTTTGTACATGCATACGTACACACACATATGCATGTGTGTTTAATTTAGGTGATGAATTTTATCCACACTTTAAGATCAACCAATTAACCTCTCTATCTGTGAAAGGATTTTAGAACTCAAAGTATTATTGCTGCTCATCAAATTGAAGACGTAAAATGTCCTGTAAGTCTAGGCAAAAAGATTATTCTGTTCCGCTTAATTTGTAATACGCATTAGTAATATATTTGTGTAAACAGTAATGACATCGGGGGGGGGGGGGAAGGGGGAGGCGGGCAGAGGGCAGGATCTCTGAGCAGTGTGTTTAGTATTTTTAGTTTACTGTGGTTTGTTGGCTTTCAGTGTTATATATTTGGTATTTTTGCTTTTTGAATTAGGGTACAATACATGAAAAATGTAAGCGCGTTTATATGAAAGTAACAGTCACTTAATGATATCAAGGTATTAGAAAAAGAAGGAATTACCTTCTCTAATGGAACTATTAAACTGTCAGTTAATAACTGATCAGTGAGATAAACTTCATACTGAGTAGATCTATGATACACTGTTGAAGATACTGTATCTGTTTCAGAAAACCTTCTGTTTAGAAACGTGTGTTCTATTTTTAAGTGCCAGTTTTATGCAGATAGTCTCTTATTTTTTCTGACTGTTGTCATTATAACTGGTTTTGCATGTGGCTGTGTGTTTCTGTGTGTGTGTGTGTTCTGTTTATGAATCTTTGTGGAGAAAATAGATTAGGGGGGGTGGATACATGTGATCTTAGATCATTATTTGCGTCTTTGAAATCCTGTTTTGTATTACTGTGGCCAGTTTTTCTTTCTTGTTACTGGGGATTCAGAATCTAAGTTACCTGAAACACAGATTCTACTTGGTCCTGATAGGATCACTTCTTATGAAGCAGACACATTTTTAAATGGTCATTTTCAGAACTCTTTAATTTCAAATGTTATAACAATGTAATGGCATTTTATTTTAATGTGATTCTGTCATGGTTTTATTCTGCCATTTTTGTAAGTTTATATGTAATGACGTTGTAGTTTTTCATTACCAACATACAATGATGTATTCTGGAAAAAGTGCTGTCACTTAAATGGGTATGTACTTAAAGTGGTCAGGACACATATGTCTGTGATCACTAAAAAAGCACAGCAGAAATTACTGTATAAAGAGCAACAGTGTCATTAGGTTTCAAGTATACCTACCTTGTATATATAAAATAATTATAAAGTAATGAGAAATGCTTCCTTGTTTTCTAGTATATTAAAGGGATGTATAAATCTGGTGCAGTGGCATGGGACAAGGTTTATTTTATGCCAGTGCAGCTGTGGTTAGGAAATCTGCAGTATCTGCAGCTTGTATGGATGCATAACGCAGTCCAGCAGATCTCTGGCCTTGTAATTATTCTTACCATATATTTACCTTGCAGCTTCTACTACCACAGTACTAAGGATCTGTGTCTTAGATGAAGACTGTCATATTATTTGCTGTGCAAATGCGGGGAAAAAATACTTCCTATTCCAAAAACCTAGTAATCAAACGAGGGAAGGTGGATGAGGATTAACAGGTTGAAAAGGAAGAGAAGAGCAGTGATGATTACCATCCTGGGCAGCGATCTTGATGAGTCTGTGGCCTGCACGTGATAAGATTTGGGCTGGGTTTTTTTCTTCTCACAAACATAGCAATAGAGTTTGAACGGAGAAATTGTGAAAGTTCATAGGGAGAAACAGTAGTTGTAAAGGTAATTGTAGGTGGGCCTGAAAAGCTCCCAACTGTGATAAGCAATGAGAGAGAGGGAGAAGGGGTATTTGCTTGCAGATTTGACTGGTGAGAAGTTGGTCTCTTTGGCCAGTCATACATACTTGCCAAGAAGTTTACTGATATACTGAATAAAAATTGATAGAGTGCAGTTTGTTGGCCTTGAAAATGAAGATGAGCAACTGAAATTTGACATGGGAAGGGAGTGGCAACTGGAGTCAGGAGTGAAGCACACAGAGGGAAGCACTGCAAAGAGAGAGATAAGTTGCCCAAACCACTGGCTGGAAAAAGATCGGTTTTGTCGAGGTCAGGGAACAGACTGACTAATCAATGCAAAATCTGATGAAAGCCTGGACATGTTATTTACATATCAGTAGACAGAAGAGTCTGTATCTTAATGTTACCTAGAAAGAATCTACAAGACTTTAGACCTAGTCTAGTAAAAAGAACCTGAAGGTTATGCTTGGATGATGCAGAAACATCAACGGTACCATGGGAAAAGAGAAAGGAGGCAACAGGGAGAGCTGGGGATGGTAGAAAGTAAAGAACTCTGTGCTAGACATGTTGAGCTTGAACCAAAGGCTGGTTATATTCAGGTATGTCCCTCTAAGAAACAAGTCTTCCTAGATTATGTCTTTCTTCATTAAAATTATATTCTACTATTGATATTTTCATTTAATCATTTAATTCTGATGTCAGATAAGTACTTTTAACATAATAAATCAGGAGGCTAGAACAAAATTTGGCAGCCCGAATTTAACATGAAGACCTTCATCTGTCTCATGCCGTTTGCCAAGTAGGGTGTTACGATAGATAAAGTAGATAGTAAAGGTCAAAGCAAAAATAGGTGTCTATTTACCACATCATCAAAGCTCATGAAAGGAATTTTTTCTAGGTTTTGTTTTATTTAGGCAAATGGCTGCACATTATGATAAATGTACACACTTAACTTTTTTCAATAATTTGACTGTAACTGCACAGTGCTTGAATATTTGAAAGTGTGGTAGATCTGAGGCTTAGTTGTTGAACTTGTAGAAGCAGCAAGGGAATATGTTAAAACCAATTGTTCAGTTCAATGCTAGCGATGGACCGAGAGATGCAAGAGTAACATAACTATTTGCTGTCATGGAAAACATTGGAAATAAATCCTACAGCCTTACAAGGCACTGTGAGATTTTATATATCTATCTTTAGTATGTACACCTTTCTCCCTATTTTTTTTTCTCTGATAATATATATTTACATACATATGTACAATTCTTAAGTAACACTTGGGAAGTAGTGAGTAAACCCCTGCTACTTTGTCATCATGTAAATAGGAGGTTTCTAATGAAAGCTTTGTGAATTGAGGCACCCTGAGAATTTCAGACCTGAGAATGGGCTTATGTTCCTGATCCTATGTCTGTCATTTCAAACTATATCTGAGAAAAGTTTTAGCTCCTCTGCAAACCTTTTTATTTTGAGGGAGCTGCTTTGGTGGTATGGCAGTAACCTGTTCAGTTGTGGCCTTGGTATGGTAGGCGGAATATAACGATTGATTCTGAAGTTGGTGCTGCCCAGAGATGGCAAGGGAGATGGCTTATATTAGACTTTTTACAATGAACAAAAAGGTCCAGAAAGATTTTCATAGGGTATTTCTTAACGTGCTTTGGTTTGCTTTTTTGAAATAGTTCACTATTGCAATGATGCGTAAACGCTGCACAGACTTGCGTGGTAAGTGGTCTCAATTTTTTGTTAAGAATTTAATTTAGCGTCCTGTGTATAAAGAGTCTTACTTGCATCACTCTGTACCCCCTTAATCTCTTGTTCTGGATTTCTTCATATGTATGTGCTATTCCTAAGGGCCTTATTGAAAAGGTTAGATTTGCACTGTATAGATTCAGGTTCAGCATTACCTACTCAAAGCCATAGCCGGCATCTTGCATGTGCCCTAGAAAGGGAGAGTAAATCTGTATTTAAGCCTGTCTCCGAAGTGGAGAGAGAAACTACTATCATGCCTGATGGAGGAAAATGATTAGACATTGACACACTTCATAAAGTCATAGATTTTAGAGATGGGGGACTATTAAATCATTGTCTCACCTGCTGTGTAAAAGAAAGCCAGCAAATCTCACCTAATAATTTCAGCATTTAATGCAGTAAGTTGTTTGCATGAAAATATCCAGAAAAACATCCACCATCGGTTTGAAGGTATTAATAGATGGAGAAGTCACCTCTTTCCTTAGTAATGATTCCGATAGTGAATCAGTCTGCATTTAAGGACTAGGAGATCCCGTTTTTAATCTGAGTTTGCCTGGCTTCAAGGTTCAATCCTAAATTCTTCACATTCCCTTTCCTGACAGACTGGAGACTGCATTAGCAAGTGAAACCTTCTGCCATGAAAATATTTAGAACCATAACTAAACTTCTTTTCAGTTTTATTATGATACCTGGATTACTTAAATTCCTCGTTGTAAAATAGGGCTCTTTGCCCCCAGTTTGTAAATCTTTTCTGTGGCCCTTCTCTGTACTCTCCAATTATTCAACACCCTTTTTAAAGTATGGAGAGAAGTAAGGCACTTTCAATTCAGTTCGGTGTTGTATTTCAGGGGAATATGATTCACAGGTGATTCACAAAGATTATGCAAGATGTCATGAGGCAGCTTCTGTGTTGCTTTTATGTTTCACGTCTGCCAGGTTATCACAGTGTGTCGCACCAGCTCTGGTTTACTTTCTTTGTCTAACTGTAGAAAATGTGGTAAAGAATCAGGAGTAAGGTAAAGTCTCCTGAGCACCCATGTTTTATGTTTTCCTCCTCCTAAATATGCAATTCCCACAGCTGAGATCAACAGCGTTATAAAAACTTCTGTGGACTATAAAAGTCGGTACCATGAGTGATAACCGCAGTCTGCCACTTCTGTCTTGCGCTGACACTGACATCTTCATTGCAGCCCTTTGTATAGAATGAAGAGGGTAAAACCCTCGTTGTCTTCATCCCTTTCCCATGTTCTTTCTCCTACCACAAATCCATACTGTAATCATGGGGTCTGTCAAATGGCTGCAACTCCATGTCTCAGGTGGGATGATTTATTTTTTTTTTTCCTGCCTATGAGTAGCACTGATCCCTGCTAGCTTTTTGTATTATGATTTGATGGTGATGTTAAGAGTTTTAAAATGGGATGTGGCCTAGAGGGCATGTGTTTCAAAGTAGCTCACCTACTTTCTCAGTGTTTTACAGTGCGTCCCTCTGGCAGAAGAAATGTCAGAATCCAATTTTCTTTTTTTTTCACCTATCTGAAAGATTGACATCTATGCTGCATGCAATGAGTTACAGGGATTTGTTGTTTTCTGAAGCAGGAGCATCCTGAAGCATGTCCTGTTTGGAAACTTAGTGCTGTGTGCAAGGTGGAAGAATGTGGTGATGGGCTATGGCACAATATATTTCCTTCCAAATGCATCTAATTTTTATTGCGTTGAGAAACAACTATACAAGGAGATGCCAGACTTGTAGCAGAAATACAGCTGTGTAGTGGGGTTCCTGCACTTAGCTGTAGCAATTCCAATGGGTGTTCTAGGGCCAGAAGTGATGGTCTAATTGTTGGTAAAAAAGGGGCACATAGGTAACATTGCCTTGATCAGAAGGGTCATTTCACATAGGGAAGTTGACCACAGAAAAAGATTAACAAAAATAGTGCTGGAGAAGATTTGTTCTAGCCCTCCCGCTGCAGTGCATGAAGAGTCAAGTTCTTTTTCTCTTTATTCCTTTATTTTTTTTCTTTGTGTCTCCACTGCTGTCAGAGTCAAAAGCTCTCACTGAGAAGAGGCCAGCTGATTTCAGCGGGTGTGTTGCCTCACCAGCCTGCACTTTTAGGGAACTTGATCATTCACTTGCTCCACAGCCTTCATTTCTGAGACTGTCTTGGTGTGCAAGCAGTGCAACGAGCAAAATGATTGCATTATTGCCTGTTTGTCAGTCTCACAAACTTAATATTTTTTTTTAATGGATTTTGATCCATGACAGTTAAAAAAATAGTTTTACTTCTACATTCGTAAGTGTGTGGATGTGAGGTACCTGTCCTGGGTCAAACTGCTTCCACCTTCTTCAGCTAGTAACATCACATGACTGGAAACAAACTGTGAAAAGCTCTGTCTGGCTTATCACTACCTGCCCCACATGGAAATTACATGCCAGGTCTTTAACAGGTCAAAATTTACTTAAATTTTGAAATGCAGTGTTTCAGAAAGACAAGAACCATCGTACCTACCTGTGTTAACATCTAAAGTAGCACTGAATTGTAACAAGATTTCTCAGACCATCTCTTCTGTTTCTCTCGGCTAGAACAAACATCTGTGTTCTTACAATAGCCTGTAAAGCTAAAAAGGGCTTAATTTTTTTAATTTCAATTTTTAAATGAAGCAAAAAGAAGACAATTTTATCCATTACGACTTGCTTCAATTCCTTTCTGTTTATCCAGAGCTTCATAGCAGTGTGATTTAAAGAGGGGAGAGTCTCAACTAAGGGTGGCTGGCAGAGTTGTTTTTTTCACTCCAGGTTTTACATTGCTTGTGTGTGAACTTTTCTGTGTTTTATTTCTAACTGCACTGCACTGAGGAAATCCAAACTGGGTTGATAGGGCTGTCAATGCCTTCATTATCAGGTTGAGTTTTGGAACTATTTTGCTACTATGTGACCTTTTATACCAGTCAATAAAGTCAGTGGATTTGTTCTAGTATACAACTGGAATAACAGCGTAATGAGTGAGGCCCCAGAAAACAGCAGACAGCAACGTATCGGTATATTTATCACTTTTAAAAGGTTATGGCAGCATCCGTTGGCCTGTGTGAAGAAGTTTCTCATTGGTTTAGTTAAACCTTGTGTGAACACTTGATTTTTGTGTGCGAATCATATAATCAGGTTCTCACCAAGTTTTTGTATTAAATTTATACTTGAAACATGCTTTTAATTGCTGCATTCACAGAATTTTTAACCTGCAGTGCTTTCTTATGCTTTCCTCGCCCGCTGGGGTTTTGCAAGGGATCTTGGAAGAGTATGGTTTGGTATAGCTTCATGTCCAGCACCACAGTAGGCACAGCTGGGTGAGCCAAGGGCAGGGGAACGGTCTCAGCTCAGAAATGCTTCATATGTATCTTTTTCAAACCAATGTTTTCCATAACCACATTTATTGGTATTATTATTTTAGTGTATCTGTGTACGTGCATGTATTCACGGTATCAGGGATATGGTAGCATTCAGTTTTCTTGTCCTAAATGCTGCTGTTTGTGTCTGCAGTTCAGTCTTTTAGTCCTGTGCATTTACCAACCATTCAAACTTTGTGTAGTATTCACACATATATTATGTAAAATAAAATAATAAAAAGACCCCAACATTATGAAGACTGGTGGGGGGCTGTGAATGGATTATTACAATTTGCCTATCATGGTAATGACACCTGTTAGAGGTGTGATACAAAAGGCAGTGACAGGCAGTGTAATTTAGTAATTGTAGCTATTGTGCTGTGTTAGCTGGTCAGTTCACCAGGCAAGTACAAAGAAAGCAGTGTTAAGGCTAAGCAGGGGTGGGTAAGCTTAATAGAGAGAGCTAGTGGTTTACTGAAAGAAACTTTTGGTGGAGGGCTAACTCCCAGGGGGCAGGAGTTAGAAAGGGTTGAAAAGAATGAACAAAAGTATAAAAATGGTACAGGTTTTCCTGTTTCAGTTCTTAAAGGGACAGTGGACTTCTGCTGATGAGCATGACTTGCCCCACTGGCCAAAGGAGGGCGGAGGGGGAGCGGGAAGCTTTTTGAAATACTGGGAGGCTGCTGGTTTAGTGCAGCTGCAGAACTGAGGTAAGCCCAGGCCAGCTGTTGTCTCTTCTCCATCTTGCTAAACATCACAGCTGGGTTTGGCAAAATTGTTCTCCTGTCAAGGTAATGATAAAGGAGTAATGGGGTCAGAAGGTAAGTTTGAGAGGTCGCAGAAAGCTACTGCTGGTGGGTCATAAACTTGTGCCCTGTACAAATCTGCCTGCGCTTATATGATTTGAGTGTTAATTTGGGTGGCAGGCCTGCCAACTGCTAATATTTGAAGAGTTAACTAAGGTCTGAAAAGTTAACTGAGGTCTTCAGTGGCTTCTTTCCCTGGTATAGAGAAGCCACGGTGTTCACGAAGGCTTTTTATGTTAGAGATAAGGGAGCTGAAGATACAAGGATAATTTGTTACTAGTTCCTTTGTAAATGTGTTTGTTTTGTAAGCTGTTTGGAGCACAGACCTCATCTTCCATACCTTGGACACAGAGGAGTGAATACTTAATACTTTCTTAATCCCAAATATCATTGTTTTCGATTATTTTGTGAGCCAAAGAAGAACACAGAGAGTACACAAATTAATCTTTTCCCTGATGCAGTGTCCCTGTAGACCCGTAATACGCTATGTAAAATGCATAGCCATTAATTAATTTTGTTTCTGCAGTTACGAGAATGTTAAAGTGCTTATACACTTCTTATACCATACCTATCTTTTTTTGTTGTTTTTAAAAGTACTGTGAGATTGGCTTTATCTCTCTTTCCTCCACCCCCCATTGGATATTTGATTTTCCACTCAGCATATTGGTCTTTCTTCATGTGAACCTGTAATTAGTGAACAAATTGTTGTCACAGTGAAGAACCTCTTGGACATTTATGAGGATGCATTAGAAAACAATAGTCTTGAAAGATAAGTAGTGGACACAGTAGTGAAACATATTAACGCCAGTTTGATTCATTTAACAGCTTTAAGAGAACAAGGAAGTAGCCTGAAGTTAACAAAGGTCTGCACAGCAGGGCATTTATGCTAGCAAATACTAATTCACATTTGCTAAACAGTATAAACAGATTTGCAGGCAGCACCAGGCATCCCATTTAAAGGGATTAGGTGTGCCACTTACCTATTGTCTGGGCTGAGGAATGTGGGGTGCTCAATATGCTCCTTGCAATTAGCCCAATTAGGCGGACACGCCCTTTGTGCAAAGCCAGTTACAAGGTACTTAATCCATTGGTTGGAAAGGTAATATTTTTTTGAATTTAGAAGCTTGTCCCTTGGCTTTACTTGCATCTTTGCTGATTCCATGCCTAAGCATTAAAGTGACCATGCACTGGGCTTCGGCTGGCTGGTTGATAAAGTGTATTTGTTTTTTATAAAATATGCAAACTGCCATGTTGACTTTGTTGCAGTCAGCTGATGGAATGCTGCCAGAGGAAAGGAATACCAACCAGCTTTGTAATTAGAGCAAACCCAAGTGTTAATAAATGGGTCGTCCCCATGGTCTAATGTTAAGTGCAGGGTGATGTTTGTTTATGTTCAAAGCACACTGCCCCTACTAGTAACTTTTTATTTCTCCCAGCAAGGGTTAAAACCACAGCAGAGGATTCATGTGATATACAAGCTATTGTCACTAATTTCTGTAGGAAGTGATTCACGTTACACTGGAGCTGCAGAAACCCTGCATTCCTTGTTTCCTGCCTGTCATTCAGGTGGTAAAGGCCATTTCGGGGCTCCTTCAGCTGGTCAGAAGGTCGGTACAGCAGAGTCCCTCCGAGCCTTGGAAGGAAGTTAAAGAACCAGTCCCAAAGGCACCTTCCTAGAAAAATATTGCAAAAGAAGGTTGTGTAAAACCAGGAGAAGAATGAGCTGGTATTCAGCTGAGTACTTATGTATTGTCTACAGGCATCTGAATTCATTGCAGGTTATCCACCAAAGTAAAGTTTTATGCCAATAAAAAGGAGCTGAAGCAGTCTGTGTTACTGGGTGATCTCCCTGCACTCTCTATGGGCCTTCTGCTGGCTGGAGAGGAGGCTGGTCATGGTGCTGAGCTGCTGAGCGCTGCCTTCCCCGGGAGGAACAGTCGGATGCAGATACAGCCGACAGCACGGTGTATGGATGCTCAGGGAATTACAGAATCGTGGTGGGATCTGGAGCTTCTGCAAACCTCACAGTTGGCTGTTAGGAGCAGTTTCAAACTTAATGGATTAGGCTGGTACAGGCTAATTCCTCAAATACTGGTGGTAGAAGCCCTACCTAATGCATCCTGAGCTTCAGATCTCCCTGTGCCCCCTCTCTCATCGTCAGTACCTGTTTTACTGGTGATAGTGTTTCAGAAATCCATCTCTAGCTACATAGAGGTGTCTTTCTTCAAAGAAGCTTCTCAGATTTGTAAAGGATCTTCCTGGAGGTAGAAATATGAAGGTCACAGAGTACAGGCAGAAGAGGTTTGGCACTGGGCTCCACTTCGTAAGGAAAGTGAGAGGTTATCTGGTCTATGAAACCAAAGTGGATCGTTCCACTCATGTCTTTCAGCTGAAAGTATTGTGCATAAAATTACTACAGAAAGTGTGAAAGAATGCTTCTTTCCAACAGACGAGATGTTGGATCACAGGCAGCAGACCTTTTCTCGAGTGCAGCCTTTACTTCTCATGAAATCACTGGGGCTCCTCGGTGGGTTGAAGGCAAGGATGTGGCTACAGCCCTGCTTGTGGCCACAGTCAACCTTCCTGGAGTCAGGCTCAGTGTTTGTGTACAGTGTTTAAAGGGTAATAGCACTAAACACTGCCCTCACAAACCACCGTAATTACTTCTACTGCTGAAAAAACCCAGAACATGAACAAAAATATCATAGAAAAGCTATTTCTAACACTAGTGCTGCTCTTTATGGCTAAGTGGCAGCCATCATTTTTTTTCCCCTAAATTATGTGTTCTTTTTTCAAGCATTTAGATGATGCAAACCAGATTTTTGTGGCAGCATTATTGCTCATAGCCAAAAGAGCATTCAAGGAAACACTGTATTTCTGCTAAATTGCCATTTATTCAGAACACTTTGAGTTGTTTATCTTTTTTCATTCTCCTGACAAATCAAGTAGCCATTGAGCCTGTATTTCTGAGTACAAGTTCAGTAATAATTTTAGAAAAAGTCATAACTACCATCTACTCTTTGGGGGTGAGGGTTTGCAGAGTCCTGGCTTGTGTCTTATTTTTTAAAGGAAGTCTCCCCGGGAAAATTGTTTTTCCAGTTTGGCAGTAAAACTTCCTGTTTGTTTTGGAACTTTTCTTTCTTACATGTAGTATTATAGTAGAGAATTTGTTGATGTAATTGCATTCTAGGCAGTGTTCTAGAGTTATTTTTTGATTTGTTTATCTATTCTCTGACGCTGTTACTTTAAAAAAAAAAAAAAGATTGTGCGTATTCATTAAAAGAATACTGTGAATGCCTTTTAGCTTTTCACATGGCTTTTTATTCACTTTGAGTGTTCCTAATAGTAAGTGTTTAATGGAAGGAATGTACCAGAGAAAAGAAATGGTAACAGATAATCATGCAAAGGTATGTAATTATGAATATTTGTCCCAGGCATGTGAATGTGAAAGTTCTTTTGGGGTTCATCCAGTCAGCAAGTAAGAACAGTACCATGAGATAGAGTTGATTATTTAAGTGTTGCAGAGAGAAAAATATGAATTACAAGTAACCAAGCAGTATCTAGGACAAATAGTTCACAGGCGATCCACAAGCCACCCATGTTCACATGAACAAATTATTGAATTGTCTTAAGGTGAGGACATTCGTATACCCAAAAATCTCTGTATGCATTCAAGAATGAAAAATTCATGAATAAAAAAGTTGCATAAATTGTTTACTTTATAAATGCTGTAAAATTCTTTTTTCAAAATAGACCATTTCTGTTCAGTCTGTAAAAAAGTGGGAAGTGCAATCATTAGCTTAGAACTGACTGCAGCGTTTTGCATTAAAGAAAGCGAGCTGACAGTCAGCTCTATCCAGTGCATAGCATACCCCTGGAAAATATTGTATCATTCACCTTTGAACATAATACCGTGGTTCATTTTAAGATGTTAAAACCTAGACTGAAGGATCAAAATAAACATATTTTCCTTTGTGGTATTTTCCCGTTTTTGTCATTTCTACAGTGCATGTCCTCTTGTTCTACTGCTTGGCTTCTGCATAACTGCTAGTTCCCTGCTTGCTTTAAAAAGTCTGGAGGTTTTATAGGGATATTTTTTATCCTTGCTAGGCATTGTAACTTTTAGCTCAGTAGCTTTAATTAAATTACTGTGAATTAAGTTTACCTTAGGATCTTTGGAGCCCCTTAGAGAGCTGATCTGATTAATTACTGTGCAAAACAGATTGTTAAAATAACTAGGTTTTCTGCAGTTTCTCTTTGTTCTTTCCGTTAGCTTCTGTACTTCATACACATTGACACTGGATGAGTGAGGTTAATGTGGGAGACGTGTTCCCATAAGCTTGCTGGCTCCTCTGACTTCCCTCTTTCCGTCAATAACAGGCTTCCATGGGTGGGGACCATGTGGGACCCCTTCTTGGGCTGTGACATGTGCCCTCCAGTGTGGTGGATTTTGTGTATGGATCCCAAGTAGATGATCAGCACAGGAATCTGGATGGCCTTACGTACAGGTCATTACGAACTTTGTCATGCGGAGTACAGGCTGAAGTGAATTTTATTCATGGTTTTAATTGTAGCAACCTCTAGTAGCCAAAGCTGGAAGAGGTAGCCTACTCATCAGCAGCACTTCTGGTCTGTGTGACGCCTGGGACGGTGGGGTGGACAGGGTGAGGAGTCAACCCGAGCTCCTGACATGGCTGTGCTTGCCTGTGGGTTCACTCTGGTCAGGGCCACAGTGGTTTGTGTAAGTGGCTGTGGTCCTGCTCCTGAGCCAAACCAGGCAGGCCTGTGCAGAGACATGGCATCTGGTCATACGCTTCCTTATATGACAAATAAAAGTGGCTTATAGCATTCTTGGGCAGATCGTTCCCATTCCTCTGCAGCCTTGGCTGGTAACGCAGCGTGGGTTTGAGCCAGGCGGTGCCACAGGGGGTGACGGTTCCTTTGAAGGGAAGGGAAACCACCTGCACTGGGCACGGCTTATAATTTTGCCGGATGCAACTGCACAGCAGGAGTGAGAAAGGAGAAGGCACCACGTGCCCTGTGCTCAGAGGGCCCTTGTGTGTCCCTCTGTGGCTGGGGGTTGGAGCTGTGCCCACAGCCCCAGCGGTGGGGACGGAGGGGACCTCAGCCCAGTATGGACGATGCGCTAGGGTTTATCCTCACTCGCTTCTTTCCTTCATTTTCCAACACAGAGCCAATAAAGGCGGTCCTTTTCTGGAAGAAGGAAGGTGGCTAATCGGTCTTTATATTCTGGAGTGGGGATTTCCAAAGTTAATGCAGATCTGTAGGGGTGAAGTCCGATACTGATCTCTTCAAACAGACCGGGGATTTCCAAAGCTAAATCAGGTTTGTAGGGACAAAGTCCAGCGTTATTCTCTTCAAACAGACCGTGCAGCCTCCAGTTTGTGAGAGATGTGTTAACGGGACCCTAGGCGTGTTCTAGCTCTGATTCATTTATAGTTTTTCTGTGATTTTTTTTATTTTTTTTTTTTTTTAAATCTACCATTTAAGCTCTGCCATTTGTAATTTTCCTTTGACAGCTGGAGAGGTGGCGAGAAGGGAGGAGAGCTGGGATGTTACTTACTTTCCCCTTTTGGGGTATAGGCCTCATTTTATGGAACTATTGAAAGTTCTCAGTAGTTTAGTCCCTTTTTGAAGCACAACAGAAAGTCACTGCTGCACTGATGTCATCAAAGAAAAATGAGCCGGTATTGAGCTGAAAAGTGCATAAAAAGTTTATGGATCTTTTAAAAAAAGTTTTACCGTGAACTGCAGCAGTGGATTTCAACTTGAACAAAACCAAATCAAGTGTTAAACCTTTCCACATTTAGATGTTGTAATGGTAACTGAAACTTTAAAGGCAGTGTTGAGAGAGGCGAAGTGCTCAGTGAAAGACCCTGGTGATGTGGGGAGGGGGGGGATCCAGGGCGGGAGCAGGACGGAGCCTGCCGGAAATCGATGCTAAAACTCAGTTAAACTAGACCGGTGCCAAGAATTTATCGCACATCTGTTTTGCCTTGATTTTATATTTAATTATCACCTGCAAAAAAAGTCTGATTTCTAAGCATTTATTATGAAATTAATAAAAGAGTTTACAAGGCAGTGCTGTAATGCACTCCGGGGTGTGTCCCGCTGGAAGGGTGCCATTTCTGAAGCTGTTGAAGTTGTTCCTCATAAAGTTTGTGCTTCAGTTTGTGGTCAGCGCAGAACAATATCCCAGGAAAAATACTGCGTAGTTCTGGTGGTGCTACCTGGCACAAAGCTGGCTGCCATGCACGGCCTGAAAATGTGTAAGGGCTGTGCATATAGTAGGCTTTAGTCTGAGCCATAGGTGGTGACTCCCTGATAATAGCTGTTGTGCTATTTGATCATTTTTGTTCTGGGACATTCACACAGAAGATATACTAATACATTAAATATATTCAGGATACGATGCATCTTTATAGACGTATATATGCATTCATATGTCTAAAACAATGAGGAGCTAATCCTAGAAGATAAGAAAACCCAAAGATTATGAACTCATTAAAAACTAAATAAATAGTTGAAGAGCTTTGTAATCTCTTGCTGTCTTTTCTCAGCAATTTAGGCAACAGGTGGGTGTGAGATTAGGTACCTGAGTGGTGCTGTTCTGGCTGTCATTGTGTAGGACTCAAGTATAATTTAGTTCACATTGAGCATTTCCATGCAGCAGCAACCCTAGGTTCTGTGTATGTCAGCACTGTGCAGCCTCTGTCAAGCAGCTTTTTCATTTACTGCTCCTCTCCTTTGTATTTTTCTTTTTTTAAAATTTACTTTTACTTGCCATAGTGCATCCAAACATGCTTTCTCCCAACAAGTCAGGAATTGGATCCCCTCAGAAATATAAGACATACTTAGAGGGTTTCTGTCAGTGCATGTCCAGTATATTTTTTGCTTGCCTTTTTTCCCCTCTTTTTTTCAAAGCTCAGGTTAGTCCTTTTTTAAATTTCTGTTCAAGGGAAACACTAGTAACATTTAAGCTGAGTAGAATGAGAAAATTTAATTAAACAGATCTCTGATACCTACACTTCCACTTATCAATGGAATAATTGCAGGATGTTGGGTGCCAAATGTATATGCTGAATTTTTTTAAAAAATTCCGGTTTATTATTGTTATTATTTTGTTAATCCATTAGTATAATGCCTAAAGGCTACAACATAATGAAGACTTCACTGTACTGAGTATTGTACAGGCACATGGTATGATTTAGGATGTGAATGGATGATTGTGATCAATTCAGTTGTGGTAGCTTCATGATTTGCTTCTCAGATGAGTAATGATAACTGATTATGTATTAATTACTACTTTGTTGCGATTGTTGCTGGTCTGCAAGGGTGGTTTAAAAACCAATGTACTTTTCTCTAATTACAGTGGTTTAGAAGTACATAATGGTGTAAAAGTTGATTACCTCAGCTCATGCAATGAATGAATGGCCCTGGGCTTGTAGCAATTTGATCAACTACCTGTGGCCAGAGTCTTGGGACTGAACCTCTAAAAAACCAGGTACATGCAGTTTGGGAGAAAAAGACACACTATAGGTTAAGTGCAAAAGGAGAAAAATTTCAACATACAGTACTATGTCCCATAATGTGTTTCCTGTCTGACTACTCTGTATTTTTCTGCTTATTCCACTAGTGCAGATTGTAGGAATCACAAAAAACCTTGCACCAAACCTTGTAGACCAAAATTTCTGCCTGCCCTGTTCCAGTCAGAGAGTTATTTTGTGGTATGCTCTAAGTGCTGTGGCAGCGTTTCCTTTTGTGGAAAGCTCCTTCCTGAAGCACCTTATGCTGCCCAGAAATACAGAAATGTCTCAAATATTTTAAGTCAGCACCAACTCATTCAGAAACTAGCTGGCAACATACCTACTTCTTTGGAGTGTAGGTGAAACAGCTTGCTCCTTGGAACCTTCCTGAGTTGGTGAGCACAGTCACCTCCAGCTTAGAGGCATGTTCTGCACTTATCCAAGCTTCCAAAATGTGGAAGTTACTCCCTTGAATAGCACAACAGTCAGAACAGAAGGTAACATCTATATGTTTAACGTTTATGAGGTCTGTGTTCAAATACACTGGCAGATTCAATCTAAGTCCCCAAAATGAAATAATATGAAAACAAATCTCTCCAGAGATGTATGCACTCTGAGGACTTCAAAACCCATCACTGATGGTTTTAGACTGATTTTTTTTCAGGATGCTGTCCGCTTATTTGGAAGTTATTTAATGCCACGTCAAATAGGTAATTGATTTGAATTACAATTTGATCCATACACATTTCCAGTTCTGCATTGAGTATATGGACTACTCTTGCACCTTTTCTCCCGTGAAAATGAGCTGTTCCTGTTCCAGCCAGGACTGACTGTGGTTTTCCTGTTGCTATTGTCAGCTCCAAAAGCATGTCGTGAAGTAAAGGACAGCTGCTGTTCATTCACAGCTTGCATATATAGACAAGCACTAGTTCTGATCTGTTATACTAATGAAGTTAATGAATGCCTGTTAGAGCTAACACTCTGCTCTTCTCTCCTTGGGGCCAAAAATTTTTTTAGCTTCTCCTGAAGTTCTGCCTGTCAAAATTTTATTTTACAAAGACAGGACAAATGTATAGTATGAGGGTTTTTTGTTGGTACATTTAATTGAATTATTGCTTCATAGTCTGTTTCTGAAAATTTTAACTGTGCTTTAACTTAAAAAAAAGAGTACCAGTCCTTTTATTCATCCACTTGGAAACAAATTCTTATTTTTTTGCTTAGAATGCCAGTCTGTCTGACACTGTCAATTTTAAACAAATTATTTTAACTTTTGAGGTATAAATATGCCATCAATTTTGTTGTAGGTGTGAAGGCCAGCAGCAGAAATTGAGGTTTCATCTGTTCTCTTCCCCAGAGTGTAATCTTAAGAATTAACATGACTGAGTGTGAAATGGACCGTTTCTGGAAAATTGATTCCTCCTTTTGTTTAGTACATCCGTGTACTACTGAACTGATCCTTCACTTTCTGACAAAAAGATATTTCCCTTCTTCTTTTAAAAATATTCCAGCAATGGAATTTCTTTTATGAAACTTTTCTTCAAATTTATTACTTAGTGGTTTGAAAATGGTGAAGAGGCAGGAATTCAGTGTGTTTATACAGCACCTACTACAGTTGGGTCCTAGTGTCAGACAGCAAATCTTAATGTGCAGTTTTGTATGCCATCAATGCAGTTTTTAAATGTTACATTTTTAGACTCTTAGAACTTTAGTTCTAAAGTTAGAAATTAATTGAATTAGAGCTTCAGCTTCTGACTTCAATTTGTACTATCTCTAGTCAGAAAAAAATACTTCTGAACTTAATTTTTTTTTTTTTTGCGTTAGGTGATAAATTTGGATTATCCTGTGATATAACTTGATGCAGAGCCAGATTATCAATTTTATGTATCAAATCTAACTCCTACTGAGCATATCAATTGTTGAAGCTTTTCTTGCATTCTAACTGTTGGTGAAAGTTGTAGCATACTACAAGGAGGTACACAGGTATGTAGTAAGGCTGTTGATGTGCTGAAAGATATCTCTGTGGTAATTACAAAGATCATCCCTGGTGAAACCACATATTCCTTTAGTTTTTACATGGGAACACACACATGTATTTTATTGGTGGTAATGGGATTAAGATTCGGGTGGAAACTTCTGATATAAGCACATTGAATTTTCTAAGGGAAAATAAGAGTTCTTGTCTTAAACATCAGGGAGGATCAAAATGGCAGTGTGAGGCCATTGGCCTGCTGAGGTTTTAGCTGATGGTATAAATTTACATATTAAAGTTATCTTCATTTATCCTGTGTGTTGTCACTTTTCAAAATACTGGTTTGGCTGGTTATAGCTAGCGTGTTTAGTTTTTCTGACTTCTCATATGAGTGGATTAAGATGGGGATGCCTTGCTTAAGATGTTTCCAGTCACAGATTCTTAAATTGTAAGGAAGGACATGAGTCTGTCTTGGAGTTTCGTTCAGATTAAGGAAAAAATATTAAGAGGGAAAGCAAGGGTAAAAATCATGCAACTAAAACTCTGGACTAGGTCTTAAGAGATCGGAGTTTAGTCCTCTTTTCTGTCATATAGTTCCCATCTGATATTGCTTAAATCACTTAGCTGTTTTACAGCTGTTTAAACCTTTTTACACAAATAGCCTTGTCCTTAATCTCTGTTCCATATCTCCTTAATTGTACAAATGGATTAAAGCATCACTGTCTTCATCCTTTACCTCTATATATACTGTTTATATACTGTACTGTAAATGTACTGTGAATTCTTTGCAGCAGTAGACTGTCAAAGCAAAGCACGTAACAGCTCTTAACATAAAGTCATGTCGATTCTCACTTGGATGTCCGAGTATTACTGTAATACGCAGTAACAGAAAAAAAATAATGGACACTGATCATTTTTCCCCCCTGACTGATTCTGCATCTATTTTGATCACTTCAAAAATCAATATCATTTTCCATGAATCACAAAAGTATCAAAATGTGAGTGAGCAAGTAATGAGACCTTTCTGTAAACCACAAAAGCATGCAGTATTTTTCACTGTCTTTTGAAGCTGACTATAGCTAGGCATAAGGTAAGAGCAGGCACTGTTCTTGCCATTAAACCTTCAGCACATCCTGCGTATATTGTCAATGTTAAGCAAATCACCAGGTTCTTAGTTATGAGGGATTTTTTTCCCCCCAGGCTAGATCTGCAGGAAGTAGACTTGGGTTTGTAGCTTTCCTTCTTATTATGGCACATGGTCTGCTTTCCGAGATCACTTGCAATTTTTGATTGAAAAAGTCACCCAAGTTCTCAAGGGCTTAGAACATTGACAGTGTCCTTGATCTTTCTCATGCTTTTCCTCTCAAACACTGTAATTGAGGCTTTTAATCTTTAAGGCTTTTTATAAGTTTCTTAAAGGGTGCTGGGAGGAACTTCTGTTTGCAGTGTATGTTGGCTTACAGGATAGATGTTCAGTGGCTGCTTCTGACCCAGACATGTATTTGATTGCACTGTTTCTTGCTGTTGAACTCTGGTCTAATATTCATTTTTCATATGTAGTAATATATTAGTTCTCTCATTAGAACATGCAGCCTGCTCTAATTATTCATTCTTGTGAACAGACCTTCCTCTCAGAACATTGCTGTACTGAGATACCGGGAAAGTTGAGGTGAAGTCTGTAAACACCTCAAGTTTAACCTAAGAACCCAGCCAATAAAATGTGACTACAAGGCCATGGACGTAGATCCCATCTTGCCAAGCCTACCTGTCAGAGCACTTCAGATGGGGGGGGGGGGGGGGGGGGGAGGGGCAGAGAAGAGGAGAACAAGGACACTGTAAAATGCCACAGTTGCAGCTTTTGTTGAGTTGCTTTCACATTCTCTTACTTTATCGAGTCTTGGGCAGCACATTCCAAGAAAGGCCAATTCTGTACTGAGCTCCAACAAGGAAAAATAGGAGGTCGCTTGCAAACCAACTGCAGGAGAGTATGTGCAATATGTTCCTCCTCTAAGTCATGCCATTTTAAGCTCATTTTTAAAAATGAAATGATACATTAGAAGTTTGATTTCTGGTTTCATGGAAATGCTGTGGTATGTGCTTTCAAAATGATATTTGTATTTTAATTCCTTTTTATAAACTTAATTTGTACAGGGATTGAGACGCAAAACCTTAATGTTAGGGTGCTTTTTAAGTATACATATTTCTAGTGTTCATGAAACAGTATTTTTGTGCACAGAGAAATTAACTCGGTTGGTGAACGTAAATTTTCATTCCACTGTGTTATGTATACATGTCTCCAGACGCACTTCATGGTATATTCCCAAACAGGAGGCAATAGATCAAGTGCACTTTTATGCAGTTGTGGGGGGATCACTGTCTTGAATGACAGAGCATATGGAAGCCATACATTTTTCTTCACCTCGTCTGTTTCATTTAAAACTGTCTCCAGTCTTTGAAAGCCAGTATCAAATAAAACCTATCTTCCTATCTCATGTGCCATTGCTAAGCTTTTGCGTAGATGAAAGGATGTTCAGTGTAACAGATCCTTAACTTGACCGCAGTGGTATGTCCTAGTTGAGGAACTTGATTAGCAATGACTTGAGCTTTGGTAGAAGTATGTGGAAGTAGATGGTATTTAAGCCAACCTGCTGGAGACTGGTCCTTGTGCTGGATAGATCCTTCCAGCACAAGCAAGGCAATGGAAGAGTATTCAAACTTTGTAGGTAGTGCTAGTAAAGATATGGATTGACCAAATATGGCATGATCAGCTTGGAAAAGGATTTTACCATATCTTAAAGTGTTTAAATATTCCTAGAAGTAGATGGGTATTATGTGTTTAAGGAGGAATACTGTTTTGTTGGGCACTGGAAACTTGGTTATATTTTGGAATTCCCAGAGGAGAAACACTGGTATGCTGTCTAACAGATAGTGACAGAGGTGATGTCTAAATTAAACATTCATGCTCCTTCACATGGCTATTTGCTGAAATATTTATGTTGGAATATATTTCATTCTTTTTTATGATTAAAGTTTGCGCAAAGTATGCATGTTTGTTTATGCCCCAGAGATTAGGGTCAGTGCTATGATGTGGAAGACAACTGATTAGATGCTACTTTGGTTTAACAATTATGTATTTATTTATTTATTCATGAGGTTTCAAGTAAGTTTAAAAGTATATTATTAATTTTTACCTTCATAAAATTGTGTATCTTAAACTCACAAGTTTCTATAAAAGGATAACTATTAGAAGTAAACAATGGATAATGAACTATAGAAAAAGACAATCCTATGTCTCAGCTTGTAGTCAGAAATTTAAAAAATTTATCAACACTATCAAGGTTAATAGTGGTAACTGGCAACCCTACTGATGGGCTTGTTTTTATCACAGTAATTTTTTAGGTTTAATTAACATAGCATTATTATTAAAAAAACATGGTTGTATTTTCTGCCAACTGCTTCTAGCCCTTCAGTGATAGGTATAATTTTCAGTTCCAGTCTCTGTAGATCCTGATATCTAGCTTACATTTTACACTTGGTAATTTGACTTATTTGACACTCCTGAGATCTAGTGTTCCATGAGTATCCACACATCCCCAAACCTTTTCACTTATTAACAAAAACTTTCTGTTTTATCATAGTTTTTCCCGTTCAGAATACTGCTTCAAGTATTTTCCAAGTTTGTTGCCTCTTTGCATTGCCTCTCCTTGTTTTATCATGCCAGTAGCCTCCCATCCTCTTAACTCATCAGGAACAACCTTTAAGGTACTTCCTGAGCTACCCCCAACTCAGTTCTTACCTCCTGTTCTTTATCAGGAGATGAAGTACACAGCTGGTCAGCTAATGATGATTGCCTCCATCACCTGCAGAGTGGGTTTGGCTATTCTTCCACGTATAGTGCCTCAACAAAAACTAACCCTGTTCATGTATTGTGGGTGTGATTTCATGCTGTAAGTAATCTAAGGGTGAGCTGCGTCCGAAAGGCATGGGTACAGACCTTCTCCTCACCTATACCATAACAGGTAATTTATTCAATACATGCAGGGTAATTTGCTGAGAACTTTTGATATACTGCTAACTTTACATTTCATGGTATTTACACTTGCTGAATTGAAAACTTACCTTCCAGCAGAAATGGAAGGAGGTGTAATGGTCAAAAGCCCCTGTTCTGAAATAACTAGTCATCAGATACAATGGAGGAGAATACAGCAAGTCATGGATGAATGTAAAGATAATGTAATGCCTGTGTCTGTGCTCTCCCATCCTGATCTATTGTTAATCCAAGCCCTGGCATGAGTCAGTACAGCCCAACTGGTTTATCTAATGTCTGGCAAACAAGAGTAGAGTAAATGTCTGGGAAACATCCATATGGAAGAGTGCCCAGCTCTGTCCCTACTACTGCAAACCATTAGACCTACACGGACACGGTTTTCCCGTATCTGGCCACGGGTGGGTTTATGGCCATTTTGCTTCAGGAGCATGATACAAGGTATCCCAATGCATGCCTTAAGCTCTTTATAATCAGAAATTTCAGTAGGTGCTTTCAAGTTTTGCAAGATATTTTTTTTATTGTTCATCTCCACTTCCGTCACATTTTTCAGCTGAATTTTGCAAGCCTTCAGAGCTAGTCGTTGATGGAAATGCTGATTTTCTTAAGTGCTTTATGAAACTTAAGTTTATGATGTTGTCTCTCATTTCAAGGTGATTGCTTTTTCTCTTTTAGGCCTCTATTTGTTAAAAATCTTATGTTATTGCTTGGTTTGAGACTAAGTGGTGTTCATAAAATATGGCTGTATATTTTAAACATTAATTTTTATGACTTCACAAATAGTTTGAAGAGCTGTATTACAAATGCCAGTGTATTTATTCATTCCTATTACAGAGGCCAAATTAGCAAATTAATTTTTGTTCATTGCAGTTTTGTCTGACATTTTGACTTAGAAGACTGTGATAGCATTTGCATACTCCATTCTCAGCCTGTTTGCTGTCAGTATATCGTGATGCTGTCCCGCAAATTCCATAAGAATAGAAATTATCCTCAGTTGCCCACTTCTCTTCTAACACTGGTTCCTGTTTTTGTACCCAACACAAGAGTCCATATCGAGATGCTTCTAAATGAATGAATTTATATAATTCCCGAGAGATTCTTTCAGGAAGACTGATTACTGAAGATTGGCTACCACAATTAAGTAACTCAAAGTAGAGTAACTGAAGACAAGATATCTTGAGTTTCAGCTCAAGTCTGTGGCTCAAGGTAAATCACTGTTATAGGCTGAAGTTGTTACCCCAGTTTCAACTTTGGATAGTATTTTGTGCAATTTCCTATTTAACTTGAAGACTTTCTTTTGACACTACAGACATGTCAAGGATACAGTCAGTTCAATAATTTCATCATTAAACATTTATTTTAAGTTAGGTTCCTTCCTTTCCAGTGTCAGGAGACCAGTCTTCCTGGACTAGTACAGACATTTTTTTAATATCCCTCTAAGTGAACTTTAGCAAGGAATGAATGAGAAATGAGACATTTTGATGTTTCGAAGAGATTGAAGGCAGACAAAATACAGTTTACTGAAGATTTTATGAAGGAGCACCAGGGTTCTTACTTGATAAACAAATGCAGATCACTGAGATGAAAGCTTAATTCTGGAAATAAATGAGGGCTTTTTGTTTGACAGTTTTTATATATTCTAGCCTGCCCATTCTGGGAACACATTGTTTTGAATTGATTTAGGTAGAATTTACTATTTCATAAGCAGAGAGATTACCATGAACAGTTCATAGTATTTGACAAAATATTTCTTCCTGCAAAGGAAGATTTTTCCACCACATCTATGAAATACTGTCATCTGTTACTTTCCCTAACACACATAAGAGGAGTGAACAGCTAATGTGTCCTATTGGAAATCAAGCTAAAGAAGCCAAACCCTTTTTCTTCACACTGATGTTCATGTTTAATATTAAGACCAGTTATCTTCCTGTAATTCCTACTAGCTTACTGAAGCTTCTGTGAAGAAGATTAAATTTTTTTGCAATGGTGAGATGTTATGTGCTTTGATAAGGAAATGTTTCTTTTCTGTAAGTCAGTAATACAACAATTAGTTGATATTTCATTCACAATGGCATGCTTAAAATAGTTGCTGCCAATTCATTTTTAAGAAAATAATTACTTGTTTCTAACATCCCTAAAGAAATAATTATGTAATAAAAAATTACATGACTGACATATTCATTACCTATAACAAGTGCAAGTATTCCTTGAATTTTTAAGCAATTTCATAGGGTTTTATATTTAAATACTGAAACCTATTAAAATTGCCCATGGAGATTTGTGGGAGAGGTTATCTATGGGCCTCTGCTAATTAATTATGATATATTTTACTTCCATGTGATTTGTCACTACTAGTCCTGTAAGGACTACAGGAAAAATCATTTGTTTAATCTGACTGGGACCTTGTGGCATTTAATTGTAAGCATAACTGTGATACAATAAATCCAAATGAATTTGGACAGTGATTAACAGGGAGCTCCTTGATATGGTAATGAGATTAAAAAACTGGTTCCTAAGTGTTTCTGTGGATTCCATTAACATTTTTGCAACTAAACACTTTTTAGGATAAGAGTGGTTTCTTATTGTTGACCAGTATACATTATTGGTTGAATGTAACCTGCGTGAAGGTATTTATTTGTGTCTATGTATAATGTATAAATATTTATGAGTATGTATATGTGTGTGTGTATGGAAAATGTACAAAGAAAATACAATATGGAAGACTTATGCTGCATTTAAGTATTATGAGCCAAAACAAAAATACACCACAGAGTTAACCTTATTATTACATATATTTCAAGCATAATAAAATGTACTGGTGAACTAATCACAGATCTGTAGCTCCTGCTCTGAAAGCTTATTATCCAAGACACCTGCAAATTTTTAGACATCTGCATAGCTTCACTACTGTGAGTAGTTCTACTGATTTAGTTTATCAGTTTCTGTAGGATTTATGCCCAAATTTGTCATTACATGGCAAATTTACAACATAAAAAAGAATGAATAAAAAAATCAGAAGTTTTGTATGGTTATTCAGAAAGCATGTATGTTGATCCTTTCAGATGCTTCGTCATCGCATTTCTAGAAAGCTGAAATTTTAAGGAATATGTTTATATTTTTCTATTTAGCAGAATTATAGCAAACTGTAGAGAAGAAAAGGAGTATTTCTATTAAAAGCATCAAACTGCTACTGGACATCAAACAAAAAACTCCTTTGCCTTGTTTATTCTTGCAGCTCCCTTTCTGCTTATTTTAGTCTTTTTCTAAAACTTGGCTCATCTTCCTCTGTGCTGATCTTTAAATGGACTTGATATCATCTCCATTGTTTGATCATCTTTCCCTCCTTTATTCTTTTAATACTTTTATTGTTGAAAAACAAATTAATTAATCGGAAGATTGAAAGCCTTATTCTTTGTAACCATCGTTCAGGTAGCAGTAGTGCATTTTTCACATTCTGCCCGGGGAAGATGCTTTTCTGTGCTCTAGAAGGAAAAGCGGTGCAGTTCCTACAGCTTCTGTGTCCCTCAGCGTTATGATTGCTAACCAGAGGCCACGGTCAGTTGTCATCGTAACTTTGTGTTTCTTCACCAGTAGAAATTAGACTGCACCACAAAATGGAGACCTAGCCAAGGTTAGTGTTTGGTGACTTAATGAATAAGCAAGACTTGAATTTGAGACTTAACTGCCAACCCTTCATGTATCACATTTCCCTTTAGACTCCAGCTCGTTAAAATCTTTAGTACGAGAAACGTGTGGTATTTGGGTGCTTGTTTGTTCATCTGTTTGTTTTCCATTACATGAAAGGATGAGGATATAGTTCAGTTGGAAAGGGGGACTGTTTAATACTGTTTTACGGGATGCTGCAGATGTCTAGCTGCTTCATCTGCCTGTGTGCTGAAGTTTCTGCATGGAGCTCATCCAAGTACCTAGTACTTGCTCGGCCTTCTACAGCCAGCAAGCTCCACCAAAGGAGTCTGTTGTTTGTGCCGCCATGTAAGTTTGTCCACTGCATTCTTTGTGTCAGTCATTTCCTTTGCTCCATCCTGTTTGTGCTGTTCCATGAAATCCTTAGAGAAGGAGCTTTAGTGTGTCTTAGAGCTGGTGTGATGGCAATGCTGTCACCAGTAAAATACAGGTTTCTTGTTTCCATTTGCTTGCAGAATTAGAGAAAGGGCTTTGAGGCATCTAACCCTCCCACAGCTCCAAGGCAGGACCCATGATGTGAGTGGTTTAGCTAGTTTTGTTTTGGTTTTAATCTGTATTGCAGCTTCATAATTGGATTGATTTTTATCTTTGGAGAAGAAAATGTAGATTGTTATACTAACAATGGGTAGATATTCATGCCACAGATGGTGATGTGACCTATATTCTGTTGCTGTCCCCCCACGCAGAGGGCTCTCTGCCTTCATTGGAAGTCCAGATGTAGAACGAATGGTGAGAACTGGCCACAGGCAAAGCTGCATACATCTTGTAATGGGCTGGATTAGAGTTTGTGGTGGTGTCCCCTGAGCTCCCGTGGTACTGTGATGCAGCAGATTTATTCAAATCAATAAATGAACAATTTTACTCAATTGAATGTGAGAAGGTATGATTTGTATAGGACATTTACTGCTATGTGCTGTCTATGTAGAGGTTACTGCCGCTGCCCAGCTTCAGCTCTCCTGCTGGCTGCATAGCTTGTGTTACGGAACTTCCATCAGCAAAGCTTGATGTATTCACAGCTCGCGTTAGCTGAGGTTTTGGTACCTAAGGAGGTGGGATTAAACACATTCTGGGGTAGTGCTAGAATCTTCAGTACAGCAGTGGTTAACAGTAGTGGTTAAACAGCCATCAGTCCATTGTTTTGATTACAGCTGTTAATTTGATGTAATCTTCGTTGCAGTGACAACGCAGTCATTATTTCAGGCTGTTTGCAAACTCAGGAACATAGTCTTGTCATTACAAATTGCTTTTGTTTCATGTTTATGAAGATTTCCCTTGCAACCGCAAGAGTTAGAAACATATTTCTGAAGAAAGATTAGATGTTGCAGCTGAATATTGCAGCAGAGTGAATGCTGCATCAAATTCTGCTTCTGTGTTATCATGGAATATGCAGAACCATGTTCAAAGGTTGCACAACAACCGTAGTCTAAATGTAGGAGTTTTTCTCCTTTTTTTTCTGTTTGAGAGACACATGATAAAAGGGCTGTGAGCTACCTAGACCTCAGTGTTACTTAATAGCTTGTGGGAGCTAGCTACTTGCCAATTTTAGAGTATCGGTCTATCTGACTTAACCACATGTAGACTTACTGGCAGGCCTACTCAAATCAGTGGTGTAATTATTTATTTCTTAAAGACAAAACAGGCTTACATTATAATGACCTTACAATAACTTTCAGTTTTATGTGGAGAAAAATAAACAGTTGTCATTTCCTTGTTATTTTGAGGTTTAAGCCTTTACCACAAAGGTTTTAAATATTTACTAACTATGTTCTCTGAAATTTCTCTGTTTAAAAATACAATGAATTTATTCAGGGAAATCTTTCTGCTGCACCAAGCTTCACGATCTTGATTATAGGACATTATAAATGAATGTCTTTCCCCTCCATTTTTCTTGGTATTACTTCACTTTCAATTCATTCTAACTGTTTATTACTGTTAGTATTCTAGCTGCCGGCTAAGATTTTAAAATACAAAGGCTGGCTTTTTCCTTGTGATACAGCCACATTCCTAGAAAAAAGGTATTTTTAGCATTGGAAGAAGAAATAAGCTTGCCAGTGTCATGGCTGAATAATAATTTCACATCAGAATGCTCTCTGAGAGTTAAGTTGTATTGATATAAGGGAAACTGAGTAAAGAAGCAGTTACGTATTTTGTTATATTTTGTTATTGTTATTTTTTTAATATGACCCAAAGAGGACAAAAGTGTTCTCATTTAGCCAAATATTGATTGCTCTGTTTTTCCTGCTTTGCCTGACATTGGTGATTAGTAATTCCATTTTTCCTTTTATTTCTGGTAATTACTGTGAGATCTTGGGCACTCAAAGGACATTAAAAAGAGATGAAGCAGTAATTTGGCTGTTGTGAGGGAAGGAAGCAATTCTAGGGCAGTAGTACGGCACTGATGGTCTGGTGGAGCTGGCTGTAGGAATGATTAACTTTTGAAGTGTGTTTTTAAAGCAAGAATTGCATCACTTCAGTTTCTAGATTCTTCTAAATAGATGATCTCTGAAGCTAGTCAGTAGTTGGGCTTTGCCCTGGGAAATGCCACCATTTCACCCCTTTTTATTTGAAATGAGAATGGAAAGTTAAAATACCCATTTATATTGTCTTCACTGAACAGGAAGCTCTGAAGAGTTTTGGCTTGGAAACACTGGAATGTTTTGTTTTGTTTGGAAATCTCGATGCGAAGGTTTTCAGTGTTCCCAAACCATGTTGATCTACTTAGTTCTGGTTTGACCTTAACCTTTGTTGTACCAAATTGCTGCAAGGGTCTGTGGTAGTCTTGCTGCTGGCGCACTGAATGAGTTTGGCTTCATGGAGGTCACGCATCTCCACGATCCATTACGTCAGCTACATCAGGTGATAGATTACAGCGTTTAAGACCTTGGATTCAGCCATTTTACTTAGATCTGTCAGAGGAAATGCCCTGTACACCAGTTGGAGGTTAATACCCAAAGAGCTTAGACTATGGGAAAGAAACTGTGAGTGCTTCCAAATGGCTCTGCACCAAGTTTCGGATGGTTTGTCTGATTCCTACCTGTAGCAGATGAGGAATGCTCACATGTTTTGTCTGTGCTGCTGTCATGATGACAGTACCTTTAACAGGAAAGCAGGAGCCTTAGCAAGATACATGGTAGGGAAAGAAGGGCAGGAGTCTGATAATAGCATCTTAAATAACTTCGATCGTTTGCCAAGCAGACCTGTTCTCAAGATATTGTTGGATAGAAATTCTCTTTTCTGTGCTTCTCCCCTCATAGGGAAATGAAAGCATAGTAGCTCAAGCTAAAGTACTGAGTACCAAAAAGAAATTTTTTGTTTTGCTTCAGTGTCTAGTCTGTTTTAGCCAAAGATGAAACTAAAGCAACATCTAAAACAATTAATTTCTTAGCTGGCTATTAACATGGCACAGCATGAAAAACCTCACAATATTTGGAGCACTGTGCGATAGGTACACTTTAAATTTGTATTTGCGAATTATACCATTAAAAAAAAATTCAAAAAACCTTCAAACTTCAAAAATGGTATGCCTTCCATTATCCCGTGACCCTGCATAAGCAAAGGCTTCCCTCTGTGGGGAGTGTTGTCTGTGAGCAGATTGCCATGCCCTGGCTGATGGGCTCTTGCCAGTGCTGCTTAGCCAGGCTGCAGGTAGGTCTCTCAACACTTCTTTCAGCGGAATGAGCAGCAGCATACTCGTTTTATAAATGAGTAAACGAAGGCATTGAGACTGTTGAGAGCTGGTGTCAGGAGCACATGTGTGGTATTTGCTTTCAAAAGCTGTATTTAGTAATGAACAAAATGCTAAAAGAAAAGGCTGGAACCTTTTTCATCAATGACTTTTTTTTGTGTATGTAGATACAAAATTTATTTATCTAGAAATTTTTAAGTCATTAAACCTAATATTTCTCATATTTGTGGGGAGAAAGAGCAAACAACTCAGCCTGGCTTTGTGGATTTTCAAAATCCTCCTTAAAACAGTACAAAGGAACTTGCCAAACATATAAGAAATAATTTAAAATTTATTTGCACTGCTTGATCTCCTTTTAATCTGGATAATCATCCTGTTGTTAATTCCTGAAGTGACAGGTGCCAAGTATGTAATGGGAAAAGCTGATGGAGAAAAAGATAGTAGCCCTCTTTGTGGTGATGTAGTGTACTGGAGAGATGCAGCCCTGGTCCAGATGTGGTGCTTGACTTGCTTGCTCCTTTAGGCTGGAGATGGGGGTTGAAAGGGAAAGGGGAAACTTCCTCCTTTGCTTTTGTTGTAGTGCATTCTCCGTTCGTTGTCCAGGATGTGTGAATTGAGAGTCCGGTACTTGGAGCCCGAAATACCACTGTATGTTTAAACATCTCGGTGTAGGTGAAGAAGTATATGCAGCATACTGAAGTGGGAATTGTGGGGTGGTTGGTTGTTTTGGTCTTGGTAATAGAAAATGCAGGTCATCTTGGGTGGGGAAAGTAGGTGTATTTTTATGTGGAGCCCAATACTAACAAGTAAATATTTACCTTGGAGCGGTAATGTCATGTTACCATGCTATTTCATTGTAGGAATAAGTAAAAGGTAAATGTTTGCTTTTTAGTTACTGTCCCTGGAGCTTCTAATATAGTACTGTTTAAAATCCTTATTCGTGTCTTAAAAAGGTAGTTTTCTCTTTTTACAGAGAAAAGACGGCAAAGGCAACAGCAATTGAAGCTTCCCTTGAGGCTCCACCATGGTGCAATGGCCCATCCTGGAAGAACAGCCTCTAACGCTCTCCTTGTTAATGTTTGTTATATCCTCAGCTAATAGCACGGCTGTCAGCTGGAAGGAATGCTGGTGATCATTTTTCTGATAGGGACATCAGTTCAATTGGAAGTGGTTTTCTGCCTCCAAAGACTGAACACTCAGCAGTGCCTTGTGGCCATTGCTGCCTGCCTCTGCTTCTGCTGTTGGCTTGTAGGGGACTAGCGCCGAATCCTGCTGCTTGTTCTGTAGAGCCCTGCCTGCCTTTTGAGTTATCTGGATTGTAATGAACAACTGAACCAAATTTGTCTGAAACAAAATTGAATTTGATACCTTTTAGACTTGCTCTGCGTACAGAAATGAGATGAATTTTGGGTGTGCCAGTCACAATTAGAAAAGATACTCCCAAGTATATTACCTTATTAGACGTACTTTTTTCCTACCCACAGAAGACAGTGAGTGGTCAGTCATCTTTGCAGCTCCTGTGAGTGATTGCCATGTCTTTTGACAGAAGTAGAATTTTATTTTAGGTGACTTAATCATGGGCTCTTGTTAGGAGTGAGAATAACGATAGAGTATGGTCTATGACCTTGTCCTGTCAGTGCCGATATAACAGACTATTCATTCTGATTTCAAACAAATGGAAGTTTCTGTCAGTAATCCTGGGGGTGATTTCTACTACTTCCTTGACAGGAGTACTGAGACAAGAAAGCTGCTAAAAACTTTCTTGGAACAACTCTGAAAGGTAAAGCTATCTGCAGGTGAACAGGTTATAATGAGGGTGGATCCCGGCATGGTGAGGGCAGCAGCGATCTGCAAAAGCGACCAACAACGGTAACACCAAAAGCAACAGCAGGAGGATGTTACTGTGTTTTGGCACAAGCGTAGGGTAACTGGCAGCAAACCATAAGTAGATATTGTGTGCTCAGCTAGTCAGGAATTGTTATTTTTGTGTGCAATGTTTATTTGCTAAGCTTTATGGTCAACTTCATTACTCTTCATTTTATTCATTATTATGTCATTGAGCAGTAACTTGTTAAAAGATTAAAAGTTCCAATTGGTTGCTCATGCCTAAGGTATGTAAATGCTTTGCAGCTCAGGCAGTAATTTACTGCCATTCTGGCAATTTACACTTAAATAGTTTATGTGCGCGCATATACATGCACACAAGCACAAAGTATATGTGTAATTTTTTAGAAACCCAGTGCAGTTAGTTCTTAGTATAAAAGACCCGATCCTACAGTCCTGATGCACACAGAAAATCCCTTTTATTTCTTTGGAATTGACCAGTTTAAAAGGAGAGATTCTAAGAGAAGAGCGTTGTTCTTTCAAAACTAAAAACAAACGATCAAGAGGTAAAATCTAATGCCCTTAAAAAATCCAAGGTGCAACAGTTAGTACAGAGTTTCTTTTGATGCAGGCATAATCAAAATTTTCTCAGAACCGGTATTTCAAATAGGTTGAATGTGTGTATACACCTCTGCACAAATACACAGGTATGCACACACAATTCTAAGTGTAGAACATTGTGCGTGGGTGCCTGTATATATATATATTCAGGCATATAATTTTAAATCAAGTTTTAACTTTCTTACACTCAACACATACTTCTTATTTACATCTAGCTTTACAATTACTGCTTGTGAATAGTAATGATTCTTGTGCTATAAAATTGCTTTTTGATACCAGGCTGCTGTGTCCTTAAATCCAGTACGAGTGCTAACGTTTTGAAGCCTCACAGACAGCAGTTCCACGAACAGAAACTTACTAAACTCTGTCTTGAAGACCAGAATCAGGTGTCAAACAGAGTAATTGTTCTCTCCTTAAAGAACAGGTATTTCCTCAACCAGACCTGCAAAATTGTGCAGTACTACGTGAACCTGAATAGTATATGGTATGAGACGGCAGCCTTTTCTTACTAAGTTAAATTACAGAGTTGGCTATGAAAGCAGATTTTTCAAAATTCATGAAGTGGATTTTATAGAGTTTACTTGCCTTTATACAGGCACCAGGTGTTCCTCTTTTTCTTCTAAGAAAAAAAAATCTCCAAACGCTTTGTTGTTTAAAACTAGGCAGAGGTCATATCTTTTCAGAGGTTTTGGAAATTATGTAAACAAAGACATACCTTTTAAAAAATTGAAAATTATTTAGTTTTATGACTTCACAGTATTGGAAGTAGAAAGTGAAATATATTTGTAACACTTACTGTGTAATCATGCATGGTACTGTTTGCAAGTATAGGATGAAGTCCTGTCATATACATCCAGTAATGGAAGAAGTAGGAGATGAAATCGAGTAAAGACAACTGAATTATATAGATTTTTTATCAAACTACAGAAAATGTTTAAACACTTTGAAAAAACATTTTTATGTAGTTAAAACCTAATTTTTCTTCTCTCCTGTGTAATTTATGTACACTGTGTATACCACCAGGTCTGGTGTGGTGCTGTTTGAACAGTTTACACTAGAAGAAATGGGTTCTGGATCGTTAAATAGACAGAACTGCTCAATTGATGTGAATCATTAATAAACATATAGCAATTGAATTAATGTTTCTTTAAGCAGACGTTTTTTAAAATGAGTGAGAGAAAAAGCATTTGTTTTCAGTTGCACAAGAGTCATACTTCAGAAATAATTTTATTTGAAGAATTGGCTGATTTTCTGTTAATTAGGGCAAACTCCCAGAAATCAGTAGCAAACAGTTATCTAAGTTCAGGTATAATGTGTATAGAAACAGGTGAACAGCCCTGGAGAAGTGATAATGGAGAAATGCAATCATCCACTAGTGAAATCAGTTTGTTCTTATAACTCGGACTGGTAAACTCTGAAACTCATTATTAGTTGATAGAGATTTGTGTGATAATTTTAGTGCTCTTTCCTGGTGAATGGGTACCCCAAAACTACCAGAATAATTAGCAGCTTTTGTTAGCCGCTCCTGTAAGTAAGGGAGGGAGAGTGGAGAAATTTGCAGAGAACTGAAATATTCTACAAATTAGGTACATTTGTCTCAAAAAATCCTAAGGAAATATGAAGAGGGAAAATATTTTTGCTTGATTCTTACTAATTCTTACACCAAATACCCAATTGATAATGTTTTGCCACCTTATTAGCACAGAATTTCTTACATGCAGCAGAAGCAATCTGCTTATAACCATGATAATCTAATGACATGCGATAATTTAGCTTTAGAGGGTTGAGTAATATATTTTTATTTTACCACCCATTTTTTTTTCCCCAAAAATTTATCAGCCAATCTGATTAAAACGTTCCTTTTCTCTCCAGTGCTGCTTTACACAAAGGTGGCATTCTCTCTAGAGGCACTTCTGGGAAGTGAAGCTGTGTTGTTATTAGAGTTGCATCAGAGTGAGAACAAGGTGCTTCATTTTGTGATTTCTGCCATTGTTTTAGCTTTCTGGAGTGTCTCTTGAATACACACATTTTCAATGAGCAAATGACTGCTCTGAGGACCAAAGCTGTAGTGAGCTTGTTGTGTATGTTTCTCAGACCGTGATACTTCTTTATGATCTATTGTATTTGCCAAGGTTAGGTTAACTTTTTCCTAGATTAGCTGATAAACCTAAAAATAAATAGTTTTTCTGTGTCAAATAAATACAGCAGTTTGTGGGTTTTGAGTGAGGAAGTTGTTTTCGTTTTGGGTTTTTTTTCCCTTTTTTTTTTTTTTTCATTTAGTAGGTCAGAAGTGGTGGGGTTTTTTTTCCTTCTGCTCTGTATAATAATGGGTTGGAAAAGAAGGTATAAGTTGCCAGGAGAGACAACACTGTAACATCTTTTTCCAGTTGTCAGTTTCTTCTTTTGGCCTACAGAGGCAAAAAAGATGGTCAGTCTCCCCAAGACGTAAATCCTTTCTCTCTGATAAACTCAGAGACCATTCCACATAAGCTAATAGTGACTGGCAGGGGATAAGCTGTTCCAGGTTAGATGAGAACCAAGCATTTTCTTTTTACTGGCATGTAAAATAACTATTGAAATCCTGAAGTCAGTTGTGAAAATACCAGGGATTTTTTTGAAACCGGGACAAAGCCCTCAGGGATTTGTGGCAAGAAATGATCCTGCACTGGTCAGTGAAATACCCTGAAAAGTCTCGATGGTCTTCTACATATGTATTTTCCATTTGTCTGCGAGCAGAATATTTCAGAAAAAGCTAAACCAAAAATATCTCTGCCATTTATTACCATGCGAAATAACATAAAGGAATGTGAAACCACAAGAGAATTCTGAGAATGAAGGGACCAACCAAGCTGTTACTTGTGATTTGAAGTTCATAATCAGGTAGATTGCTAAGATGGTCTCTTTTATCCTAATTCTGTTTTCTGACATTTATTCTTCATGCCTAAGAACTGGAGGGCAGAATTTCTGTCTTTTTTTCGATACTGTTATAATTATTCTGCTGCAATTACAGGCAGTGGGCTGGATTCAGGAAAAGAGAAAGCATTTGGTGTTTGTAGGGAGTCGCTTATTTTAAGTAAACCTTTCAGAAATGCACTTTTTGTTTTAAAAAGAGCTATAGAAGAGTAATGAAATGCAGTCAGGTAAATCAGTGGTGCTTCCATGTCATGCTTTCTGTTGTTAGCAGCTGCAAAAATGCTTGTATTTCTTTCCTCTCATTCTGCTCTTCCTCTGCCCTGTCTTTCCATCATGCACACACTCATATATGGACTTTTTCTTTCTCACACAGAGCTGTACTGGCTTTTAGTTTTCCAACTTTAAATTGTTTAGAACACATTAATTTTTAAATAGGTGTCACATATCCTTAACCAAGCACTAAAAGGTTGAGAAGGCTTCATGGTGTAAAGTCTGATCCAAAACTCAGTGAGAAGAATTTTAAAAATGTGGGCTGCCCTTCATTAGCCCTCATGATATCTCTTGACAGGCAATGTGTGCATACGTTGCCATGCCAGGCCAGGGCAAGACCAGCTGCCATGCACCATTTACCCTCTGTCAGCAGCTTCAGTCAAAGCCCGGGCAATACTGTACACACGAGTCTGTCATGCGTCAGCATCAATTAGGCTCAGTTTGCTGCACTTGGGAAAAGCAACAGCCCTACTATTAACCATTTTTCTTCTTTCCTTTCCCCCCCCTGCCCCCATCCCCGTTTGACTCTCCAAGCAAACTGTTTGAATTGGCAGAACCGTTTTTGCAGCAGTTCTTGCAAATAGTAATTGCAGTTTGTTTTAAAATAGCACGCTAATTCAGATGAGTTGGTTTCACTGCAAGAAATTGGATTTATTAGTACTCCTGTTTAAATGGGGAATGCTCTTTCAACCATTCTCATTTTCCCTTTCACTTGTTCTGAAGCGTTGATGTCTGCCTGTCTGTATGCATATAAATAGACATACGTATACCTGTGCACATGCACGCACAGATTATAACAGTAAACTTTAAACTGAGCGCAAGGCCAGGGTACTGAAATATTTCATTAGAACTTTTTTTCCTGACCTTCTTGCATCATATACTCAACATATTTTCAATTTTTCAGTTGTAGATATGCCCTTGCATCGTTTTTCTGGGTGTTGTTGTTTGAAGAACAGGGCTAAAATTTCCCCAACTTCGTGAGAAACCAACATGTGTGGTCATGCCTAAATTTGATTCACTATTTTGTGGCTTTTCACTGTGATTATGGAGGAGGTGGGGAGCAAGGCGACCACCCATGGTGTGTTGTCGCCAAGCGGTGTGGTGGGCAAATGAGTTTGCTGATGTGCGATGAGTGCTAAAAGAACAACCTCTTCTGGCAGAGTTTTCAAGCACTTCCCTCCTTCTCCCCCTCCCCAAATTACAGCTTCTTCCTCCATGTAAGTATAGAACACCCATGACTATTTATATAATGAAAGAGCTACTGTGTACGTTAATGGATAGTTAAAGACATTTTCACAGGTCTGTATCCACATGGGATTTATGGAGACTTATAGGCCTGGTCAGTTTGTAAAATCGTGATGGCCCAAGAGACTGTTGTCAGATGTTGGTAACAAGACAGTGTTTGAAAGGAGTCAAAACAATATAAATCCTGTGAGGTCTGTGGCAGCAGGATGGGTTGGTTCTAATGGAAAGGAAGACAGGGTCGACCACCACACAAGAGAACAAGGAGAAGAAAGTGTTTTTTTCTCTTTCAAGCTTGCAGCACCAGCAGGGGTAAGCAGGTTTCTAAAAGGATTCTCATCAGCGGATCAATCCAGTGTAACAGATGGAGTGCACAGATATTGTCTATCAGATTTCCATCGCATGTGGCAAACAAATACATTGTTGCAACTGTTCGCAGCAAAACTTTTCCTTTTTTTAACATTGTAATTATCAAGAGTTGAAAAGAGCTGTGGGTTAATGATTTCCTAACAATAACTGTAGGGGGTTTGGTGGATAGTAACTTCCCCAAGGAATACATTAGCAGGAGATATAAAGTCTCTGAGCTTCTTGAATGGAAGGGTTTGGATCCATGGTGATAACTGCCTATAGCAGTGCATTTTGAAAAGTGGAGATTTTCCTAGGAGAGAGAGACTGGACTAGATCTTCATCTGCTGTAATTGGCAGGTTTACACTGCAGACAGTGGAGACAAACCAGTCCATACCAGCTCCAAGTCTGGGGCTTTGTTGCTGTTATAAAAACGTTTGCAAGAAAAAGTTTTAGAAGGGCTAAGAACGATTCGGTGTGTGTATGCACAATTACAACCGTGAAGCTATGAATTAATTTCCCAGTGTCAGGTATATTGCTGTTATTAATTATTAACTTTGTTGAGTCTGAATGCAAACATCATAGAGTCATGGAATGGTTTGGATTGCAAGGGACCTTTTAAAGACTGTCTAGTCCAACCCCCAAATGTGTAATAGGTCTTCTGGCATCTTCTGCATTGTTTCATCAGTCCTTTAACAGAGAAAATGAAAGTTAAGTGATAATGACTAGACGGCATTCTCAGTGTTGTGTGAATGCCGTAGATTTAGAAGTGATAGATATCGTGGATTAAATGGTTAAGATTTTAGCAAGAACATATGTCACAGTCACTTATTGTAAATAATAATTGCTGAGCCTAGTAAATACATGGTTAAGAACTAAAAGACCATGGTTTAGTTTCCATTTCATTACAGAAAGTATGTCAGGTGTATGGCCAGATTATTTGAAAAATGCCACGTGGGTAACAAGGTGGGTTAGTTCTGTGAACTAACTGGGAGATGATCAGCCAGATTTGAAGGCACAACTCATTTGTCCAAGTACATGGGTCTGTGGCCATTTGAGAAGACACAGGGCATTTCCCATCCTTCTGCCAATCCAAAGGAATGCAGGTCTCCCATAGATCATTTATCCACAAGGCCAACGCCACACGGATGTCTTGAATAATAGTATTTCTCACCTGACTGTAGGGACCAGGGCAAATGAATCAAGCCCTGGATCTTGTCAAAGTGGATGTGTTGGTCTAAGGTTACTCAGAGCGGTTCTAGTGTCTCCATATTGGAGACATTCAAAATCCCTGGGAAGCCTGCTTTAGGTGACTTTGCTTGAGCAGGGAGGTTGGACTAAGTAATTTCAAGACATCCCCTCCAACTAGTTCCAACAAGTCTGTGATTCTGTGAAGATCAAAAGTGAGTATAATGACAAGGCAATGCAAAATCTAGGTCCAATTCTTTCTTTCACATGTGCAGAAATGGGAATTCCCAGATTCTCAGAAGTTTAACACCCAGCAAAATGGGTTGTATTCTCAGGACCTGTGGTGAGTTGAAATGTTAAGCTCTTGTTACAGCAAATCTGTTCACCAGTTCTCTTAGTTTTGTTTTTGAAAAACTTTTGCAACATAAACAAATGTAGAATACGAGAAGAGATTGACTCCATGCTTAAGACACATGTCTCAGATGGTAGCAAAGTGTTTTTAGTTCTGGATCTGCCATGAAGTTTCTCATTAGTATGCACGAACCTTCTCGGTCTTCTTGTGCAAGGAAGCTGTTTAAGACAGGAGCTAACTTTTTATCCCTTGTATAAAGTATAGTTAACCTAGTGAGACCAAATGACTACAATTACATGTCATTGATGAGGTCTGAGAGTGATTCTGGTCCAAAGGAACCAAGTGTCCAACTGAAAAAGTATCAGATCTATCTTGACCTTTAAATATCAGTACTTCCCTGGCTAATACTGTAATTCACAACATTTCTAATCATAAAGGTTTAGCCAGAAGAAAGGATTTTGCAGAAATAGTGAAATGTGAAAATATTTGCATAGCATTTAAAACAACAGTATATTATCATGAATTCTGTGCATTTTTCAGCACGTGTGACGTCATTCAGTATTCTTTAACTCATGCTCTAAGCTTGCTGTATTCGATTAGTACTTGAACCACCCCAAATAAAAATTGCATTCTGAACTGGCTTCTATTCAAAACCCCCCACCCAGTGCATTTTTTCAGTTTAGTCTCCTCTTCAATTCCAAGAATTCTAAAGCAAAAGCCAAGATAGCATTTACATCCTTGCTTCCTCCAAAATAACTCTTCTCCTTCTGGACCTGCTTTCTTTGTGCGCCAGCTCTGTAATAGCTCTGCAGGAGCCTTGGTGCCTTTATAGTATCATAACCAGCCTTTACATGTCTGTGTAGGTACTGAATAACCTCACTTCTGTGAAGAAATAACTACGCACCTATCTACGCTTCTCTTTATATGCTTATTAATTGAGCCCTTCCGTTTCTCTCCCAAATGAATGGAAATTGGCAAATGCTCTCTGAGCACGTTTTGCCCCATGAAGAAGACTGGTGATTTGCCCTGTTTCCTGCCATGTCCCATCTTGCCCTAGATCTGCAAAGTGTGAGAGGGAGCTGGAGACAGGTACCTGTTCACCTGGTACTCAGCAGTTCTTGCTGTGAGCATCATGCCGCAGCCCTCAAAGTAGGAATACAAGATGTACAGAGAGCATCTTGCAACCAGTAGTGCAGATGTCTAGTAAGTAAAGTTCTCATTTTGGATATAGTATGGGGTCTTAGACTTTGAGTGCTGCTGATTCAGGCCCTGACGTCCCCACTCACCTGTTAAGTGTGATGTCAGGGCAACTTTGGCTCATGTAAATGCGAACAAAGAACCCACAGGGAAACTTGCAGGGAGTGTAAAGGGTGAGTGGGTCCTTCTTGAATAGTGTTGTTGAATACTACTGACAGGTTTTCAGAGACTTGTGAGTGTTTGGAAACTGTCTTTGCAGAAACACGAGAGTTAATGATGGGTGGCTTCAGTTAGGTTTCTTGTCCACCAAACTGACAAAGCAAAAATTCCTTATAGAGGCAGCATGTTTGGAGGGCTTAGGTGAGCTTGATAACCTGGGCAACTAGATGACAACGTCATTAGGGACATAAATAAAAGAGTTTAATGGTAATAGGAGATATAAATTACCTGGTCGGGTGTTGGCTGAAATTCACTGAAGGAAGTAAGACTGTCTGTGGTATTTTATGGATTACATGCATATATGTAAATGTGGGTTATGTTGTGAGTAAAAGGAGAGCAAGCAGGCTTAGCATGAATGGACTGTTTGTACCAATTTAAATGGATTTTGGAGATACTACTGTAAACATTTATCCTCCAATGGCATAGAATAAACAAGGAGACAAACTTAGCAAATAGACTTATTTCTGTGGCCGCTAACATGATTATGGAAGGGAGGTGGCCTCGTGTTCGATCAAACAGCTTTAGTGTTTTCATGTACTGTTTCTGAAGTAAATTTTGGACACAGTGTATCATAGCTAGACATCTACCTCCTGCACCTGCTTGCCTCAAATCAGATATTTAGTTACCTAGTAATTGTGCATCTAATTATTCTCAAGGGAAAAAATTGCATATATGAAACAAAAGGCTACTTTGAGACTTAGTAAAGGTTTGGCTTAATGAGTAACCAAGGTATCATTTTGTATGTACTTTATTCTGAAATGCCATTGAAATAGTAATATTAGGCTCCCTTTGTTCTCATAATCTTTGGTTTGAAATACAAATGGAATTTAAGATGTTAGGTCAGTGGGTTTATGCAAGAAAATAAAGCTGAAAGGGAGTTGTTCAGCAGTAGTCTGGTAAGCAGTACATTAGTGTTATACATTAAAAGTACATGTACCTTTCCAAACCCATTTTTGGGTCCAAAGCAAAGCATAGCTCAGCTGGAATTTAAAAGTGAGGCTATGTTAGGAAGTATATGTCCCCAATGGAACAGCTTTTTAATAATTTCCATCTTTGCAAACCTTAACCAGTTTGCTTTCATTTCAGTTGGATAAAGTAGGAAATTCATAGTTTTACAAACAGCCAAAGTGAGATTTAGAAAACCTAAGAAAATTATTCAGAATCTCAGTAAAGCCAGAGTCCACCTTGGAGTTCTGTAACTCCTGACCTCGAGTATTTAAAACAAGTATTTAATTCTTATAGCCTGCAAGTTATTAAGTTATAAGTGAAAAAGTATACAGTAGTAAGTCCAGGTCTGTACAAGCATCTTTGCTTGTGTAATAACTGTAAATGGTAGGTTGTATTTGTGTGATGGGAACAGAAATCCCATGATAAATGAAGTTTTAAATAGCCTGAAATCTCACTGGAAGTGGTTAGGTGGAAAATTAATAACAATTAAAATTTGACAAAGCACAAGTGGCAAATGAATTGCATTCCTTCTTCCTCAAGGAAGTAATAGAGGAAATATGAACACCTGATGTAGAAATGTTTGCCAGGTCATTGAGTTCAAGAGAAGGATCAGGAGACCAGACTGCTGGAAAAATTAGGCTTGAATGCATTGTTATGTGTGTTTTAATGACCACCAAATAGCTTAAGCCTGTATTCAGAAGCAGAACAACCATATAGATGAAACTGGGGATTTACTATAATATCTGTAGACAAGAAGGAAAAGCAGACACAATTTATCTCTAGTGCAGAACAACTTGTAAAAGGGAGCATGGGTCCAGTACAGGGTATGGAGCCAGGAGAATCGCGGGCTCCAATCTGTTCCGAGCCACCAACGCTGTCTGACCCGGGCAGGTCACTTGACTTCCTTGTGCCTCTGTCAATCCAGCTGGAAAATTGGGTAACAAAAGCAGGACCTTGCTGCAAAAGAGATGCTCCATCCGAGTTGAGCTGTCCCGGATAAACAAATTACAAAACATTGATAGATACCACAGTAAAACAAAGACGGGTCTAGAGTCAGTAAGGAAGAACGAGTGATGTGGGAAGCACCCAGCTGACAGTCCTGGGCACTTGAAGAAAGCAATTTTTCTTCAAGTTCACAGGTGAAATAAGGAGCTCACAGGATGGTCACAAAACTGATTTATGTCAGAAATTAGAAAATCAGGGAGACAATGGTGTTTGGAGTCAACTCTGCATAAAATTTGGGTTCAGATTGCCCAGGGCGTGAAAACAACAGTGACCATTTATTCCTTATGGTGAAAATTTAAGGGCTAAAAGGCTTTCTAGGAGATATGCTTCCTGTAATTCATAACCAGATATCTGGATGGGACTGTCAGAGACTGCATGTAATTCACTGGTTTTGCTTCAGTGATATATGTTAGAGCTTTAAGGGGACCCCCATTTGAAACCGTATAGCCTTTAATTTATTTTCTTTTTTAAAAATTATGTGAACTTACACCTTAGTCTTGGATCCCAAGTCCTTCAGAAATATGTTTTACAAAAGCCAACTGCATTGACTTTGAAATTAAACTAAATCCACAGGTTCAAATTTAGTTGAAGATAGAGCACTGTGTTAAAAAAAAAAGGTAATAGAGCATGTAATATGTATTCCAGATCCCTGGATTGCAGAAGTGTGACAGGGAGCCTTTTTAAAAATGTTTGGCAGTGTGCTGTATGAGAGAAATGTATTTATTTGACTATTTAAAATCACTTTTTCAATATGTGTAAAAATATGGAGTACGTGAATTTGATACGAAAAATTATGTTAATATTTTTCAGAGAAAAAACTCTTGAGTGTAGTCTAATAAACAGGTCTTTGGAAATAGGATTCAGAAAACTTAAATTCAGTTCTTGGCTCTGCTAGAAGCTGTTGAGTGCTTTGGCATGCTGTTTTGTGTCATATTACCTCCATTTCCCTATCTGGAAATTGCAAATAAGGGGTTTTACCTCTTTTGTTCAGAGCAGCCGATGAAGAACATCACATAAGAATGAGGGTCCAAGTAAAGCATGTGTTGTTCACGTTTCATTGCAATGGACTAAGAAGCAGTCTGATGTTATTATTTTGTTGTGTTAGACTTTCATTCCACTGACTGACGTGGGTGTGACAGAAGGAAAAGAGCAGCTACATGTATGCTCATTAGCTGGAGAAGGAGGGACGTTGACTACCACACCAGCACACTAGACTTTTTCTGCCACAGCTACACGTCAAGTGCAGTTCTGAAGGTCTTGAGACACTAGTTCAGCATGTGTTTTACCACATTTTAAGATTTACATAAACACTCAAAAACTGCTGTTCTGTTAAAGTCGTTGTTCTTTGGCCCTTCTGATGCTCATGGTGAGGCAAGGTTAGCTTGAAGACTCCAAGATGCTTAGAAAGGTCTCCAGCAGGATGAAGCAATGGGTTCATCCTGATCACTGAGCCTTAGGGTGGCAGAGAATTTTGGAGGCAGAAATATTGAAAAGTCACACTAATATTTAGTAGAAAAAATATTTCCAAGAACCTGAAGGGTGTTTCTTGGGAGGTGTGTGCCAGAACCAAATGTCCAGCAAGTTGTTTCCTGTCCTCACTTAGTCTTGGCAAGGAAACGTTTTGTTGGAAGATGTGTTATTATGGCAGCAATGGAATTGCTTTGAGAACCATTCTAAAACAATCTCAAGAGCTGTGCAGGAAAATGCTAACCTCTTTGGACGCAATAAAGCTGGTATTTTCTAATTCTGTGACCGTGTTAAGACTTACCTGTCCTGTCATGCTGCTGTGTGAGGCCTTTTGCTGTGGTAGACTGAGGAAGTCTGCGTGCTTGCAGAAAATATGCTCCACTGTCAGGCAGGCAGTGGGAGCAAAAAGGGGATGAAAAGTCAGGGCAGTAACTGAACTAAGTTCTTAGATTTTAATATATTTATATGATTTTTTTTTCTACCTTCAGTATTAAGTCCGTTCTTATTTCTTGTCCTATGAATATACCAAGTTGTTAACTTGTATGCATGTGTACTGGTTTTGGCTGGGATAGAGTTAATTTTCTTCCCAGTAGCTGGTGTGGGGCTGTGTTTTGGAGTTGTGCAGAAACAGTGTCGGTAACACAGAGGCGTTTGGTTGCTGCTGAGCAGGGCCTGCACAGAGCCAAGGGCTTCTCTGCCCCTCACCCCACCGCACCGGTGAGCAGCCAGGGAGGGGGGGCACAAGGAGTCGGGAGGGGACACAGCCGGGACAGCTGGCCCCAACTGGCCCCAGGGACATTCCACACCATAGGGTGTCATGCCCAGTGTATAAATCTGGGGGAAGAAGGAGGAAGGTGGGGATGTTCAGAGTGATGGCGTTTGTCTTCCCAAGCCCCGTTACACGTGATGGAGCCCTGCCTTCCTGCCGACGGCTGAGCCCATGGGAAGTGGTGAAGGAATCCCTTGTTTTGCTTTGCTTGTGCACGTGGCTTTTGCTTTACCTATTAAACTGCCTTTACCTCAACCCATGAGTTTTCTCACTTTGACTCTTCTGATTCTCTCCCCCATCCCAGTGTCAGGGGAGTGAGCGAGCAGCCATGTAGGGGTTAGCTGCTGGCTGGCATTAAGACATGACAGCTCTTTTTGGCACCCAACGTGGGGCACAAAGAGTTTGAGATAATAACAAATTGGCCAGAGCATATTAGAAGGGATTTATATCTGTTAACAGTTGCGGGTCACGATATTGATTCATCTGTTCTCGATATTAGTTTATCCGATCTGCGCTGTGCTCTTTTTTTTTTTTTTTTTCTGTACATGTTAAAGATTGGTGATGGCTTTTGCAGTTTGCTGTGCTCTGTGGTGATTAGTGATGTTTTGCCTCGGAGATTTATTGTTAAAACACTGACCTTGAGCTTAATCTGGTATTTGGGCTCCATACTGAAGCCATTACTGTACTTTGAGTACCATCTCCTCGAGACAATTAACAATTATACTTCTTCCTCTGAGAGGTTTTTTGTGAAGGTAATACAGGCTGACACCTTCACTGTGTTCTGTGATGTTTTATCCCTCATTACAATAACTACTCAGTATCTTAAACATCCTTGGGTAGTTAAAGTACTTCTGTTGGTATTTATTAGGAATATTGCTTTGATTTTGTCTAAGTTTAACAAGCAATTTAGGAACATGATTCAGGCTCTGCAAGAATATGGTCATCAGAGGCATGGCATGTGGGAGAATGTGGGCAGGTATCTAGAGCACTTCTCAACTCCAATGGTTTGGAACTTCTCTCCTGGATGACTACAGGGTCCTGATGAAGTGATAGAATGCTTGAAAAAGAAGATGCCCTATTCCAAACTTACCACACTGCTGGGCCCTGGCCAGCATCTACACAGCTCAATATTATGCAGTCCCTCCAGGGGTCAGCAATAATGAAAACGTCTCTGTATTATCAACACTGTTTTCAGCACAAATCCAAAACATAGCCCCATACCAGCTGCTATGAAGAAAATTAACTCTATCTCAGCCAAAACCAGCACAGCATGATTAAGATTCTGAATACAAACAGGCAAAATAAGGTGGTTTTGCAGTTACAAGGCAGAGAGCTGCATTTGGTTGCAAAGAGCTGCATTGAGTGAGCGTCTCTGCCACAGGCATCCCAGGTAATCCTGGTCAAATCACTCTGTCTCTGTGTCTTGGTTTTTCTTTGTAAGGACTAGGATAACAGTTTCTCCAAGAGATGCCTGCCATCTCTCCTTTGGTTTTCAGCGCTCAAGGTCTGGAGTGGATTTTATCCAAGTGTACTTTGTGATACCTAGGACAGTATTGCTCCTATCTTCTTTAAGCCTACCTTCTAAATCTTGTAATAGTTCCATTAGAGGAGAACATCCTCTTCTGGGAGAAGTGCTGCTTAAAGAGTGAGGCAAATACTGTCTTTGCCAGTGCACCTGGCAGTAACAATAGACTGTGAACTGTAAAGGATGACATACTGCAATTAATTTGAGCTATTCAAGATATTAAGTGATTGGGGATGGATTCAATATCTTTGTATCTTTTAGTGTCGACAGGGATTGATTTAGAATTGGACTCAGAACAGTTAAAGAGGCAGCGTTGCGGCTATCCTCCTGTTGGCAAAACTTACTCTAATTTACCGTCATTTATGTTCTGTCCTTCTCAAACCATCCGCAGGGACTCCTATGCCAAGTACACTAGGTTTATTACTATATCACAAGGTACCATGCCCAGAGTGGCTGTCCATAAGCAGTCACAGCAGAGGTGGGCAGTGCACCACACGGACATCGCAGTACAGTCGTGGGCAAGTGGTCTGTCTTCACTGAGAGTCAGATAAATTACAATAACTGGAGTTTTCAGCTTGGTTCCTAAAAATCAGTTCTTGCATAACTAATCGTGAGCAGTGAGGAGCTGGCCCTTCTTGTTTCAGTCTCATAAATTGCCGTAAGTTAAACTAAAATAGATTACTAACCAGGCATTACTCTTCTAGGATGTCACGGGAGTGTGATGCAGTTGTAAATGGGGAGGGCAGGTGGTCCAGACAACTGCAAATGGAAAGGTGTCAGCAAGACAGTCTTCTATTAAGAAGCGATGCAATTATAAAATGCTATGAGGACCCCTATATTAACCCATAAAGCAGCAGACACTCTCAGAGGGAATTGCCTTCTCACTGACTTTTGCCTGCTGAGCTGCATTTTCCACCCTCGGTAGAAGCATCTCTCTTGTAATACATTTCTGTGTGTTTCTGTCTGTGACAGTGAATCTTGCCATCTGTTATCGAACAAATAGTAGAAAGACTGAAATGGGATGAAGTTAAAAAAAAAAAAAAAAAAAAGAGGCTTGCTGTAATTTCAAGGCACAGTAGTGATGGGTAGAAACTGAAACAGGCAGTAATCAAATAAATCAGAGATGAAGACTTCTGAGAATATCAACTTGTTCCGAAATGTTTTTTCTTGGGTGTGGGCTTAGGGGGCGAAAGCTGGGGCAAATCCTTCTGTTAGCATTGCCTTGAATGGTCCAGCTGCTAGGCTGCTGCATGGCTCTTCCACAAGGACTTTGTTTTGCAGGACAGCATATGTGGCTGCTGCAAGCATCAACGCCGTGCTTGCCAGTGCAGAGCAGACAAAGCAAGTAAACCAGAACTTGCATCCCGATCGAGGCAGCACTGGTCTCGTGGGTGGGGAACCATTTGGGGCTGGTGAAGTTTCATCAGAAAGATTTCGTTCCTGGTTCTGGCACAGTGCTAGGGAGAGGCTCTAAGCTGGCCAAACCCTGTGTCTCTGTTTCTCATCCAGCTGAACAGGACAATGACACTTATCTTCCCACGGGAGGGATATTGAAGCCTTTGGCTAAAAGTCACCCTGCAAGGCAGGGGTGTGAAAGTGCTCATGTGCTGGTATGTGAAGTTGGCGGGTTGGCCCTTAGCCAGCCATGCACATAAGTCCCTTTGGAGACAGCAGGACTTAAACATATGCTGGAGTTTAAGCGTGTGCTGAAATGCTTTGTAAATGCAGGGCTTTGTGACTACCGATACTTATGTGGTAGGATGATTAAGATCATGATCTCAGATATTTCTGAGAATGCCTTGTTTTTCCCATTGGCAAAAAAAAAAAAAAGGAAAGAAAAGAAAAATGGTTTCTGTGGCTCTACACTTATTATATTATTTTAATTAAGGGTTTTTTTTGTATTTATAGTAGAGGCATGGCTTTCATGGCCTTAGGTTTTTATAGGTTGTCTTGAAGGAAGAATGGAAAAGGGGAAGAAGAAATCTAATTCAAACACCATCTATTTGGAGACTGAAAAGCAACTGTTCCATAAGGAAAACTCACTCAAAAATAGGAAGTTAACGATATTACTAGAAGTGGATTTAAAAAGTTGATTATGGAAGCTGAGCTTTATAAAGGAGAGTTGAATTCTAAGTCAAGGTCTCTGAAATGCCAATTACAGTCACTTGAGTACATGGGGGCATGCTGAGCTTTTGCTGGGAGAGTTAATGAGCAATTTCATAACGTGCTATATATCACTTTAAGAAGACATGATAAATTGCCACTAATGGCATTGTGTGTATAAATGGGAGCTGGTTTTGCTCTGCGTTTAGTTCTAGTGATTGGGTGGTACACCTGGAAAGACTTGTATTTTAATGGGCCCTTTTTAGCACTTTTGCACCTCGTATGTTCTGGATTATATATGATTGATGGCTTTGAATGTATGGGAAGGAAAGATATGTAGATCTTAATGCTTTTAAACCATTTGTTTTCCAGTTTCTGTAAAAGGCCTCTCTGTTTTCTGAGTAATGGTTTATACTTCTCAAGTAAACAGAAGTATGGTTCTGGGGCTTTGCCTTTTAACACTATAAATCCAGTGGTTTTTTATAGGAGGGTCATTCAGTTTACAGGGCTTTTAAGAAAAGATAGCTATTTTCATGCTAGTCATTAAAAACAAATAAGTAGGTGGTTTGGTAAAAGGGTAATTTGATGCATGAAGTAGATAAAAAAATAATAATAATTAAAAAACAGAGCTTGCTTTGCTTTCATTCTGCGCATTCTCCTAGTTCCCGTTTCATAGGATGAGTATAGTCTCCTCTGAGTCACACAAGCTTCTTCACAGCCGCAGCCTTTGTGACTCCCCCTTCTCCTGCTGGACCCCGTCTGTGCTCACTTTGCCCAAAGGGGTTGCTGTCAAGCAGTGTTAAAGCATTCTCCTCTCCCTCTCTAACCTAGGGAGAGACAAACCCGTGCTGGAAATCAAACCCCGGCCTCCCGTGCCGAACACAGACGTTAACTGTGGGCTGGCCCGGCAGCGGGCTCTCTCCATGGGGACGGGCAGGGGAGACCCCAGGGTCACTCAGCATTGGTACCCAGGCACAGGATTAGTGTTTAGCTCTTGCTTGTTTTTAAGCATCCATATGAGCTTAAAGCCTAGGAATCTCCTGCATGTTTCTTGTGTGTGTGAAAGCTGGTTCTTCTGAAAGGAACACTGTAACGCTGGCTAGGGCCACGAGCAGTGCTGAGACGTTTGAGGCAGGCTTCTCCTGCACCTCTTGCCACGTGCCTCAGTCCTGTGGCCTTTTGCCCTTCAAATCCTTGGGCAGATTTCGAGCTGATCTTAGTGGGAGAAGTACAAACTAACTTTTGCTGCAGTGTAGTTTAATACTGCAGGGTTCAACGGCAAGTGCATTAACCCCCGCTGCCCCACATTTTCATATTTCTATTTGCTGCTTGTTCCCTGTACTTTGTCGCTTATACCTGAATTTTTCCATTTGCATGTTTTTCAGGCTTTTGTTGATCCCCAACATGACCTGTGAAGCAGTAGCTCCTCTTAGCTGGGTTGCTGCTGTTTCTAAAACGAAACAAAGAAGCGAGTGTATCCTGTAGCATTTCTTACCTGCGCTGTTGTTGCCCTAGGACTGAAAGTGCATAGATAGGACGTAAAGATCCTCAGGCTTTCCTTCGCTGTCTAAAGCATTTCATATACCTGTTGTTCAGGAGCTAGGCTTATGTTCTTTAGAATTCACAAAGCACGGCTTAGCCTATATTTCTCAGTTTCATGTCCCTGTGTCTTTCCTTGGTTGTTAGGTTGAAGGTTCTGCTGGGGAAAGGGATTAGGTGACTTTACAATGTTTTTGCTTTTTCGATGCTTGTTTGTTAAAATTAAATTTCTGAATAATTACAGTAAAGCACTCCCTCCAATAGCTTCTTATATGTAGTTTCCATACTTTGCAGATATTTAATAAGACCCTAAGAGAGATGAGGCTCCTGTGCGTTAGGTGCAGTGGGCCAGGGTGATGGAGGCAGGTCAGTGTCCAGCGGATGCTGTCAGGACTGATGTGCCCATGGAGCTTCGTGACCTGATTGCACTGCGCAAGCCCACAGTGAGAGCCAGTCTCTGTTCCCAGTACCTAATGGTGTCATGTACACATAACGGCCCCCACGTTATGAAGGGCACAATTAAATGACTTCTCAGACGTGTGTCAGAGCAAGGAGCCAAACCCAGTTCTCCAAATTCAGATGCAGTGCTGTAAGCACAAGACCAGCTTTTCTGGTGTAGAGGGAAACTGGATTTTCTGCCAACTTGTGAAATTATTTGTTGAAAACGTATTTTAAGCTAGCTGAAGGTATAGAATGTGTATTAATTTGAAACCCAGGTTACTAAACCACTAGAATAACACGAGTAGAAATGCATATGTGCAGAGGTGTATTCTACCAATTTTTGCTTTCCTCTTTCATACTTACATTTAAAGTGTGATGCTACTGCCTGCTTGGGTTTAACTGCAAAGTATAGATGCCCAACGTAGCTCTTTACTGTAATACAAAACAATTAAATGCTAGGAGAAAAGCACAAGAGACGAAAATTAACTTTGTAGCTTGACAGCTTACGTTTAATAAAACAGGTGAATGCTGATAGTGCTTTAGAAATAAAAAGCAAATTTGCCACTTTTAAAGTTGAAATATTCCTGTTGTGTAAGACATCACAGCTAGGGTTCCTCCAGTATATCTTTTTTTCATGTTTCCTAGTATGCTGATGCAATGGAAGGATACTTTTCTGTGAATTAAATGGTACCGGTATCATCTCAACTTAAAGTTAGTCATGTCTAATCAAAACCCAGTTGTGGTTTTGATTTCAGTGTATATGTGTGTGTTCCTGTAACTCCTAGCACAGGGAGTCTGTGTTTGTAGTAACTCCTGTCTTCTTATTGCATTTTTCATACCACTTTAATACTTTTGCATCACTTGTAAAGAGTCATGTCTTGAAATCTTGGGAGCCTAAATACTTTGGATCTGGGCATAAGGAAAGAAACAAATAAACCTAGATTTGTTGGGTGGTGTGGCTTGGTTGTACTTTCAGCTTCCTTAACCATGCAGATGGTAGCTACCAGGTTCTGTTTATAATATAGATAGGGATCATTGGAAAAAAAAAAAACGCTGCACTGCAAACTTGCTTAAAAAAAAAAAAAAAAGTCTGTGGAGTATTCTTAACTGAGCAATAAATGTTCTCCACCCCTCTTGGTGAGCAAAAATATTCCCTTTCATGGAAATCAATAGAGACTTGAAGAAGTAAAAAGCAGAAATGCATTTGAAGTAGCAGTTATTGTTTCTTGGGCTGTTTTGAGGGATTTTGTTTGCTTGGTTTTGAGAGGAAGAGGGTTTAAGAGTGCACTGGAGTAACTATTACTTGTGTAATGAAAACTATTGCAAAAAGGTAGATTAAATATTGTTCTTTAAATGTTTGTGTGACTTTGGGAAGTAAAAAGCTGGATGGAAATGCTTTTGAACAATCTAAACTCTCTCAATATAAGCATTGTAAATTATATGTGCTTTAGTCAAGCGTCCCATACATACTGTAGTCATATTCAACAATGTGGCCTGATTATGTGTTATCTGGCACTTAAATTCTCCTTGTGGACTTCTTAGTGCAAAACTTCTCCAGCATCCTACCCCAAAATGTTTTGAGACAAATATGCTTGCTTTTATTTAAAATAATGTATCTAATCTAGCTAGTATTTATGCATAATATCTCATCCATGTTTGACAATTTATCCTCAACACCCCTGTGTCCAGGGATATTGTTATTCTTAATCTCAGGCAGGGTTTGAGCACAGTCTGGGCATTGCCTGTCCAGGATTTCGTAGACACGCTAGAGCATCCTCTGCCTGCACAACAAAAATGCTCGGGGTGAGAAACCTTCATGTGGAAAATAGGATAACAATAGTCTGTATGCTGCTGAACACCAGCCTCGTGAGTCCAGGAGAGAGGGCAGGTGTGTAAGGAGGGCTGTGAAACATCTGACTGATGTGGGCTTGATGTTTGCTCAGAGCACAGCAGAGTGGGCTGCTGAAGATACTTAAAAACAATCCAAAGTGACCTCCCCAGTGTCAGGCTGCACATTGTCTACAGAGCCAGGAACCAAACCCAGCTCTCTTAAGTGTCTCAAGCACTCTGAGTAGATCAGGTATTTCTTCTGTAATACATTTAAACATGTACTCTGTACCACAGTTAAGCATAGTGAGAAATCTTACCTCTTTCAAAAAAACCCCAAAACCAAAAAACCAAAAAAACCCACAAAACCAAAAAAAAACCCCAAAAACAAAAACAAAAAAAAACCAAAAAAAACCCCAAAAAGAACCCTAGGTGTTAGCTTAGGGAAGGAGGAAGAAGCAAGGCAGACAACTTGCAATCCATCCGTCATATGAAAGTTGCCCCAGGCAATTTTGTTATGTCCATGGAAGCATATGATATTCATTGCGTGGGCCCATCATTAATGCTGACTCTCTGGGAACCTGTCTTATGTTGTTTCCACTTGGGGCAGGTTAGCTGGAAAATTGATCCGATTTTATTAAAGAGTCATTTTCTTTGCTGTCTGGCAGTGGTCTCTGAAAAGATGTTTTGTCTTTTTAACACTTGGTGATTGCTCTAATAGGATCTCAGAAGTCTGATGCCGAAATTGAGTTTCACACACAAAACTACCTGTAGCTGAGATTTTGACTCCCGGCATGGACAGTTTAAAACGGAACTGAAAGGATGCTTCCCCATTTATGCTGCAGGTGAAATCATTTGGTTTATTCGCATCCCTTTAATTAAATATAAAATAAGTTTACATTTTACAGAGGGTTAATTATCCACCTTTTTTAATATAATTTAACTATAAACAAATGGTGATATTTAGTATATGGTTCACAATTTCTGACAGTTGGCCACTTTGCTTAGTCTTTGGTGCAATCATCATATTCAGTGGTAGTAAATACTCTCTTATTCTCAGCTCTTACTTCTATCTTCCATCCAGAGTGAACAAGTTTTAAACAAAAATATAAAAAAAAAAAACAAAAACCCAAACACCTCTCTTCTAGTTTGGGGGAGTAAGGCCTGTGTATAATAAAGAAGCAACTTTATGTTGCTTAAAGGTTTTTTCAAAAATTCCCACTTAGCTGCCTATTGATCAAAGGATGGTGGTTTAGTCAGTTTGATAGCTTAGAGGGATAAGATGTGTGAGAAAGAATCTTGCCTCTAACTGACTTTATTGAGTAGGTAGTAGGGGATTCCTTCTAGTGGTTTTAAAAAAAAAAAAAAACATTATATAAAATCAGTCTTTGGAGAAGTGATAGTGAGAAACAGATTTTAGGACAGCACAGGTAGAGGTGGAGATTGTAAAAACATTCTCAGAATATGTTTCTTTAAAATTATCTGCCAAGAAACCTTTGTAACAGCAACCTGATATTCCCCAAAGCCCAGCAGCTGAGGCCAGATGTTCGTTAGTGATGTGAGCAGAGGACACCATCAACTGGGGTGAAATCAGGATGGAGCCGAGTGTGAGAACTGTTAGCACATGGGGTGGGTTCACATGAAAGCTCTGGTCCAGGAGGAAGGCTTGCAGCCTGTGGTTGTTGGTCTTGTTATAGGCAGCTTGGGGGAACTGCCCAGGACACTGTTTGAATTGGCAGGATGCTCTGTGCCTGTTGCGGGCAGGCTGAGCCGAGGAAGGGGTTGATGTGCTGAGGAAGGGGTCTTGACACCTGCTTCCAGTCACCCTTGGGACCTACAGAAGATTAATGAACAAAAAACAAGGCAAGGGAAAAGTAAGGATGCTGTTCCTTAATGCAGGTGCTCTTACACTCACCGAGTCCTCTCTTAGGTTGCAAAGTGTTGTGCTGAGCTGTGGCTTATGATCTACCTTAAATACAGACTGAAATTTTATAAATATACATAAATATAAACTAATTTAATAAATTTAATCATGAATAAAACAGATTGCACATTTGTAGCTTCAAATTTTGCACCAGTTGAACTTGGAATTAATTTTTAGTAACTAAAGGTAGCATCTTGATTTTCAGAAACTTCCTTGTGGGGAACAGTCTTAGAACTGTCTTTCCTTCGCCAAAGCCCCCTCTGGTACACAGAAATCTGGCAAAGGTCCTGCAGATGTGTGAGGTTTCATTCCTTTTTGAACATTCTTAATTTTTTCATAATTGAAATTGAAAAATAAAAAAAATCCATAATTGGCCCGAATAGCTTGATCCTTGTATATGATGAAGTCCCTTCAAAATTAGTGGGTGTAAGTAGGATGGCTAAGCCACATCAAACTGACAGTGCAGTTATTCCTAGAGTAAAACAAATGCTCCCAGCAAAGAATACTTGTTGGAGATCTTGATCAACTTATTTGTTTTTCAACCTCAAAAACCTAATAGGAAAAGTACAGTGAAGGAGTGTCAAGTTTATAGCCTGTGTTTGCTAAATACCTTGTGAAAGAATGCTGGTGTTCCTACACAGTATCTTAACTAATTTGCTACTCTAAAAGGCTGTATCCAATGTAAATTGTTAGAATCAGGGAATGGTTTGGGTTGAGAAGGGACCTTCAAGGCATCTAATTCCAACCCTCCTGCCATGGGCAGGGACACCTGCTACTAGACCGGTTGCTCCAAGCCCATCCAGCTGGCCTTGAACATGCCAGGGATGGGGCCTCCACAGCTGCTCTGGGCAACCTGCACCAGTGCCTCAACACCCCTCATCAGAAAGTCTCTGGCTGCACAGAAATCTGGCAAAGGTCCTGCAGATGTGTGAGGCTTTCATTCCTTTTTGAAATTCTTACCTTTAGGCTCTTAATTTGAGATTGGCTATAGAGGACATCGAAGTCAGTGTTTAATACACAATGCTCAGGACACAGCAAAGATCTGCCTCATGTGAAGTGCGAATCACACCCTACACCCCTTTCTCCCAGTCTTAAGTTGCTACACAGCAGTCTGAACGAATGGAGTTGTAAAGGTGATGGGCAAGCACTTTGAGCCTGTACACCTCCCTGAATCCTACCTGCCATTTACTGGGGGCTGCAAAAGGAGGCTGCATCAAGCAGAGCATAGAATGGCGTGGGGACATACAGTGCTCGGCCTAAGCAAGCAGGCTCAGAGGAAACTCTGGCTGCAGCTTCCCAAGTGACCATGCTGAAGTTTTTCCAGAGTGTAAGATCATGGTTGAACCTGCTTTATAACAACCATGTCCTGGAATCATTTGAACAGATGCTGTTATAAAGAGTTGAGCATTGTAATTTGTATTTTACCCATGGCAGTTTTCACTCTTGCAAATTATTCTACAATGTTTCCCGGGGTTGCAGGATACATTGGTGGTGTTATTTTCTTGTTTTGTTTTGCTTGCGTCTCTAAGCTTAGAACATGCATGGTTATGTCCATAATTGAAGATCTGTCACGAGCAGGTCTTGAGCTAAGCTTCCATCTTGGATTGGTTGTGGTTTTGTTTTTGTTCTGGTTTAATAATAAGGAAAGCTGTACTGTATGTGGGTATTATAATCACAGTCTGGTTTGTCCTTTCTGTCTCCCAGCTCCCTTCACCCTTTGAATATTTTCAATCTCCTTATGAAAGAGTTGAGCACTTTACTTGCCCTTGAGCATGTAGCATACGTGCAGAGCAAAGGCATCTGAATGACCCCGTGGAGATCCTCTCTGTGACTTCTTTTCTTGCAGTCCCGTCTGCACTCTCACAGAACAGGGCCAGAAATGGAGAACTGCAGCAATGCAGCGGCGACCGACAGCTTCTGCCTGGTACGGAGCTGCCTGCAGCAGACTATAAAATATCCTTGTCTTTCAGATGATCCTCCCTCCCTCTTCCTCTTCCATCAGTTTACTTGGAAATACTAATTTATGTGCATCGAGACAATGCAATGCTATAGGTAAGGCCTCCAGCCAGTCTTATGCACCAGTCAGTACCAGAATTTTAACTTTATATTCCTCTAGGCATGTAGCTCACCATGCAGCATTATTTTCCCACTGCAGTTATCCATTAGCTTAAGACTTTCATAACCCAGGAGGACACTTAAATCTCTCTTCAATCATTATGCCTCTGAACACTTTCCCCTAATGTCTTGGCTTTCTTTTGGAATCTTTTGTCTTACAGTTTTTATCCTGCGTTTACCTGCATTGAATTGCATTTGCCATCCTGCAAGAATTTTCCTGAATTACTCTAACCCTATTTATTCTCAATGGTTAAGGTAATGCTGTGTGGGGAGACAGAAAGGAATGTGCTGTACTCCTCAGCTATCTGTCAGATGCAGAGAGTGCTGAACTCGGTGCACCTCGGCTTTCTGACTGTCCCCATGTGCGTCTCAATACAAAGAATGTGGGGATGCCCCAAAGCTTTGGTACATAAATGCTGTCGAGTCACACTCTCCTTTGGTTTTGCTTCATGCCACCACGGACTGTCTCACTTCTTAGCAAGGGAGAGGACTGCTGCGGCAGGAACCAGCCTAAACCATGCTGACAGATCCAACAAGAAAGCAAAATAGTGAGGATAGTGCTGGCCAGGCACCACGTAGAGCTGCACCCACAGGGCTTTGCTTAGGCTTTCTAGCATAGGTGTTGACCTGAAAATACTTTCAGAAATCATCATTACAGTCACGTGGATTTGCTTATGCACAATCTTTTTTAAAAAACAACAAAACAGTTTGTGCTGTCTCCAGGATTCATAGGAGGCAGCTATTTCAGAGTGTTATTTACTTTTGTGATGTTTATCTTTCGCCCACTGGTGGGTGTGAACATCGCTGGTTTTACAGAGTGCAAAGCAATGACCCACGACTATTTTTACATCGGAGGGTTTTATTGCCGGTTTAGTTTACACAAACTTTTCTTTAAGGATCCCTCAGAGCTATAGAATAATATTAGCACAATCACAATCTGATGCTTCACAGTAAGAAGAGGAAATTAAAACACCCTGTGTTTTTCATTTTAGACTTAAAGTACTATGTGAAGTGACCAGTGAATGTAGCTATTTAAGGTATATAAGTATGAATTAAATATTTCATTTCCAATCACTTTTCTCTTCCATTTTGATTAATGAGGAAATGTGTAAATAGAATAAACCTGGCATTTTAAATCAGGCATGAATTAAATGAAAACCTAATAATTTAGAGAAGCTCACTCATCTCTCTGTAAGGGTGGATATTACTTGACATATCGTATATGTGTATCATCCTTTTCCTATGATTTATTTGCAATTGTTTAGCTTGTAATTATTTTCTTCTTCCTCTCCCCTCAGCCAGTTAAGAGTTCCTATTCGCTATATACTTCAATGATAAAGGTGCTTTACATAGACAATACTTAAAATTCTTGTATAGCTATAACTTCATCTTCTTAGAAGAGTGGGATTTTGTTTGTGGTTTTTTTATTAAAAACTAAATTTATACTCATTAAGAGCTGATTTACTGTCTGACCCTTTAATTGAAGGGCATATGACTATAAGATCATTAAATACGAGTGTCCTAAGAAACTTAAATTCTTTGCTTAAGAAAAAAGTTGTCGTTAGCTAATATGACTTCACCTCTGACCTGCAGAATAGGAAGTCGGAATGGGGTTCTTTGTCTGGTGGAGCATTAGCAGCCATCCTTGCAAAGATGTGCTTGTTGAGGGAAAGTTCCTTGTGTGTTATGCTGTTTACCTAAGGGTTATATTCAAGATGCTCTCTGAACAGCTTGGCTGATTATTGAAAAATGCCTTATAGTAACTTCCAGCCTAAAGCTGATCGATATTAGTGCACAGCTTTACATGGGAGGGAGGGAGCTATTTAAACATTGAGAGCCTCCGGGATAACCACGAATGAAAAAATAATGCAGAACAAATATGTTGAAGGGTTCAAGAGAGAAGAATATCTTGTCTCTGTGCAGGGAAAAAACAAAAAAAAAAAAAGGTTGTAAAATTGCAGCAGAAAAAACATTTGAATTCACTATTAATAAAGTGAAGGTGGATTTTTCCCTAGGCCAAAAAGAGGGGGAGGAGGGGGAAGCAAACCCAACAAATTGTAGCACTCTTTAATGTAGAGAGAAGCTGGAGTTATCTACACATGCCCTCCCATAGAAAGCTTATCTTCACTGCAAGTCTCAGAGATGTTCTTCGTCTGTGGCTCTGTGCTAAGCTCCTACCCCTGTAGCTCTAAGCCCCCAGCTCAGGCTCGTTCCCCCTCCCCAGAGCAGGCAAAAATCAAAAATACTGATTTCTATGCCAGGAATACCAGAAAAGAAAAAAACTCACTTCTTTCAACATGTTACAAGAATGGGTAAAATGTGGAGCAGAAGGGTCCTAGCGCCTGAATATGATGGGTTCCCCCTGCCCCCCCCCCCCCCCCCCCGAACATGTAATAATTATTAAAATTTAAATGTTCCATCATTTTATTTTGATGCTTAAAATTTAGTGCCACCATTTAAATGATCTGCAGCATTTTAGATGCCCTGATGGAGAAGATGGGCATTGTTCTGATTTGTTGGTGGAAATGTGAAGAGGAAAGGTTAGAAATGATGCTGCAAGAAAGACTTCCTTCTCTCTTCCTCACAGAAATTAAAAAGTAAAGGTTCAGAGAAGTCTTGTGGCAGGCGATATCCTAAGAAACTGGAAGTCAGGAGAGGTATCTTTGCCACTAATTTTTTCTGACTTTGTGAGAACCATAACCTTCCTGCGTCTCCATTCGCTGTCTGTAAACGATGAGGTTTTGGTTTGGTCAGTTTGCAGTGAAACCGTCGGGCTCCAGTGTCACGTGCACGTGGTGGTTGGCACGATGGAGGAGGACACAGAAAGAGCTGGTGGGAAGAGCCTGCCGGGAGGACAATGGGGGAAGGGAAGTAATGGGATTGTGTCATGGAAAACGGGAAATAGGTTGATCTCTTTTGCAGAGCAAGATGGAAGATGAAAACTTAATTTCTAATGGAGGGACATGGGAAGCAGAATTGGCTGGCTGAAAGATCTTTGGACACTTGACAAGTGAAAAGTGTGATGCGTCTGTAAAGCCCAGTGGTGAAAAAAATCTTCTCTGGTGTGTATCGTTAAAATGATGTAGGCAGAGGAGGCTTCAAATACAGAGCCAAACAGGATGGAAGCAGGATAGATTCCTGCAGTACGTCAGTTGGTGTTAGCTTTCAAAATGTAAAGAAGTTTGAAGTATTTGGCATCCTTTTTTATCAGTTGTTTGGCACGTGTGTGTAAGGAGCAGGCTGAACTTCCATGATTGCTGAGGGTGAGATGGGAAAGTAATCAGGGTGTAACTCCCTGTTGCTGTAACTGTTTTCTGCTTTGTTTCAGCTGTGGCTGATGGGGGATTGCTGGGAAAGAAGTGGTGACTCTTCGTATGAGCATTTCTTAAATATAGTTCCAGTATAACTCTGCTCGCCGTGCCGTGCGGAAACTCTGCAGTTTTGTAGGAAAGGTGGAGCTCTAAGGACAGTCATGGAAATGCTTTCCAGTGTAGAATAATTATTTAATTTTTTTTCTTACATCAAGTTAGGAACACGTCTGCTTGTTGTACCACAATGCAGAAGGGATTCTGTGGGGCCTGGGAAGGGGTGGGTGCAGTTCCCGACTGCACTAACCAACACCACCAACTGCTGCCCGTGACTTGGGAAACATATTTTAGGAAGTCTCGGGACTGCAGCACAAGACTGTAATTTTGCTTTGTGACTCATGCTGACATACAGTCCCTGCGTGTCTTTTTGTCTGAGCACCTAGTAAAGCTCAGGCCGCACCTGTTTATGGATGCAGCAAAATGGCAGGGAGCTTATTTTTATACCGTTGGTTCTGATGAATGCCACTTATAATCAACACCTCCGTGAGGAACCGGCTTGTGTGCAGAAATGCTCTGTAATTGAAGGGTACACATCAGCAGCATGATGTGGTCCCAGCTTGTTTATCTCATGAAAGCCAGAGCCATTACAGTTACAGAATATCAAATGCTTTGAATGGATCATATTTATTTTATTATTTTTATGACCATATATATCTTTTGATGATTTTAAAGATTGTTGTTTGTAAAAAGTAGAATGCGGTCACTTTAGAATGAGATAATTAATTCTGTGAAGGGACCAGATGACAATTTTGGGAAGCATTCCTGTCCTACACAATATACAGGTCACCATGCTTTTCTGATGAGACAGAAGAATTACTTGCAAGAAGCTGTTAGGTTAATTATTCTTTAGAAAAGGGGGCTGAATTCTAAGAAGTGTGCAGCACTCTGTTGATAGAATGATGGTTGCTGGCAGATTAAAACAACAGAAATATTTTGGAAATCTGCCCCCCTTTTATTTTTTTAAACAACACAACAAATTGGACCTGTGAATTTTGACAGTGGCTTTTAAGCTGGCAAGATTCAAATGTGCATCAAATGAAACTGCATTTTAAGGCATCACTTTGAATTGAAAATGAAGTAGCAATTTTAAAAATCAATGATAGAGATCTATGGGGTGGTCACTTACATTTTTTCATAAACTGTGACACGGAGCTTAGAGGATGCTCGCAGTCTGTTTTGCACAGACCATCTTATTTTCAAACTGAGCTTATTCAACTGGATCAGAAGCACTGCCTATTTTTACCGCCCGGCGCTAACAAATTTGTCTTCAGACCTCTAGTTACTCAATTATTGTCAACATTTTTGTATAAACGTTCCGACTTGTTTTTTTGGCAGAACACAGTTTCCTCCACCACCACTGCATAGCGTTAGAGGTACGTGTAGTGCTTGCAGAATACGCTGTATGTGCACGCTGCACATCGTGGCCAACATAGAGCTTATGGTCATCAATCATTCGATTGTTCTTTAAACACTGTTTTAACAGGCATTCGTTGTATAAATGGATCAGGTTATTGACCTTTGCCAGCAATTGCTTGCTACATGTCATCATGGCTTAATGACATTATCAAGGAACATATTCTGTATTGTAGATACTTAAAGGGTTCATGCATTGTCTCTCACTAGGACACATGGCTGGCAAAAGTATCGAATTAGCAAGTTATTTGATGTCATTATTAAAATATGCAGAGCATTTCCAGCTACTTATAGAATAGGAGAGTGAAATACTTCTCTTTTCTACAAAAGCAAAGGCCAGGAAGAAGAGTTATTTGTCATATTGGAATACTTGTTTTGAAATCCTTCTTTTCTCCTTTACAATTTAATCTTCTACCTAGAATAGAGTGGTGCAGTCCTCTGAATATCCTTTGAAAATTGTTTCGCTGGTCTGTGGAGCTACAGCTGCAACTCCTCCATTTCTAGGAATACTATAGATCTAATTGGCACTATTAAATCATTACAGCACATAATAGATGGAACTTCCGACTAAATCAACTGTGGGTTTAATGAAGATAAGAGTTTTAAAATTAGAATGGATACAGCATTCTTAATTTATTTCTATGGGGTGGGAAGATTAACTGTTTTGACTGATTCAATTTAAATGAGGGAAAGTAGCCAGTATTCTGTAAATTTTCTCTTCTGGTTAAAATTTAAGGTGGTACTGACTTTTCAAATCCCAAATTCTGAAATTGTACTATTCAGCTGAATATTTGGAAGGTTTTCCAGTATATAGATCTGCTGTGGTTTCTCTGGCTCCTCATGTCACAATCTTAAAGTTGATTTTCTGTTCACAAGAAAACATATAGATATCACACAAATGACACAGCCTTAGTATTTTGACTTTTTCCTTGCTTGTTACATTAAAATTCAGACTCTACATGAATCAGAGAGAGTTCTTAAAAACTTAAAAATGTATATTAATCGATAAATCTTCATGCCATTGCTAGAAAATATTTAGGTAGCATTGCCTTCACTTTATAGTGCAGAGATACTTAGAAGCAGTGGTAGCCTGCAGGATAGATATGACCAAAAGGCAACTATTTCCCTGTTGTTCTGTAGTCATTCCTCTGTTAATCCAGAAAGACATTTTTTGTTCAATGTAAAGATCTTGCTGCTGTAATAATTACTCCATTACATATTAGTCTTAGCCTTTGCTTTTCTCCTACTGGTTGTTTGAGATTTTGTTCTTCAGTATCTCAGACTTCTCTCCCTGTGTTGTGTTTTACTCATCAATATATTCCAGTCAGTTCTTTAGCTTTTGTCTTGTTTTCCTTTCCATTGCCATAGCAAAATACCTTCTCGTTTCATTTAGTTCCAAGTTTTCCTGATGCTTAATTAACAGCTTTCCAGTGAAAAGGTGGAACATAAAGCACAAAGGTATAGTCTTGAAAAAAAGTAGGATTAAGGTCAGAAGTAGTGAGTTCTTACCCTTCCTTCTGACTTAGTATGACTTCAAGTTAGTTCCATCCTTCTTTTGTCATCTTTTGAGCCACAAAAAAGGATAATTAGACTTCTTACTCCTGGGAATATTGTGGAAGTCTCTGTATTAATAGCTCCTCCACATTTTCATAGATCTTAAGATTTGGAAGGAAAACAATATTTATTTGTCCAGACATTCTGCCTTGAGGCTGTAGAAATTCAACAGTTAATTTTCGAAAGTATTCCTACTACATGACTGTAAACCAGGTGTAACTTCAAGGAAGGAGGGGTGACAAACAGGTATAAAACTGGTGCAGGCGAGGAGGATCAGGACATAAAAGCACTATCTGAGAGTTTCTTCTAAGTTAATCTCCTCATAGCAGCCTCCGTTCTTTTTTGCTAGGATTACATGTGTTTGCTGGCTTTGACAGCTCACTGTTGGCAATAGGTTTCATAAATGTCTAATCCAGCTGGATTGTTCTGTCTTCACATTTCCTTCCTACATCAAGAGTGTATACTAATGAAAAAAAAAAAGGGGGGGGGGGGGGGAAGGAAAACAAGAGGAAAGAAAGGAGAGAAAAAGCTGGTTGCTTCCATTATGGGATTTAAGATAAAACAGAAAGCATAGTCTTAATAATTAAAGCTAGGAAGGCTGTGGTGGTGGTTTGTTTTGTTTTGGGGGCAGGGGGGTGAGAAAGCAAAAGCTCACAGTGCATCCATAACATCTTCCAGATAGCTTCAGAGCTGTGATTTCAGCACCAAGACCTAACAAACATCGCATACAAAGTGCAGTAAATGCAGTATTCATAAATGTATATGCTCTTTGTGGCTTCATGTCAGCAGGGTTCTGTAGACCCTCATTTGTATCAAATAAACTTCAAATAGTAAAGAATACGTGCCAGCCGGGGATGAGCATCACTTTGAATTGTTCCTTGTGCATCGTAGCTGAAATGGGAAACATGGCTGGCTTCCTGTTTGTCAGGAGTGAAAAACAGGCAGATTTTCTGTGATTATTAGTAATAGTGTCAATTTAATAAATTATTCACTCATGACAACAGCATTTGCGTTCTATTTGCTGATAGCTTGTGAGGGATAGTGTTTATTTTAGGAAGGTAAAATCTTCTAGTAACAGGTTGTAAGTCGCAACTGCACAGCAACGGTGAAGACATGTGGTGATAACTTGTTTCTTACAGTACTTTTCTCCTCCATCATGGACAGTACCCACATGTGCTGGCTAGAGTTTGTGCTATCACAATATTACTTATCTATTCTGGGACTAGACATTTAGAAATTCATGTAAAGGTTCGTGGTTGTGGTTGAGATTTCTATGGACTTCAGAAGAAATTACAATGCATGGGATACCGATGGGCAAGAGAAGCAGAGAATCAGAGATTGCAGGAACACGATGAAGCAATGAGTTGTTTATGCTCAGCTCCTCTCAGTCATGGCAACATGGGAGACAATGCAGAAATGCTTGAGTAAAAATTCAACAAGTGAACGATACCTGAGGTGGGAAAAGAAATAATGTGCTGATAGCAAATGGGAAAAGTCAGACCATGAAGGGATTATGGAAGAAATGTAGCCTTTGTTTAATGTGCTGAACTGGGGAGAGGCAATGCATGACTAGAAAGAAAAAGACCAGTACGATGCTAAAAAACGTGTTTGTAGTAGTGTTCTGTATTGCTGTAGGTGGTGCGTACATTTTTGTCAAGGCTAGAGAAAAGGATGTAATAATATTTTAAAAGGGTGAGAGCCTGGAGGAGAGTTTTGGGAAGGTGGATGGATGGGACCACTCCATTTCCTATCAATGTCATGCAGAAAGAATTGGCAGCTTGGCCAAAAATGAGGACTGAAAAAAGAGAACTGAGTAAAAAAAGATGTTGAGGCTGGGTGGAAAAGAAGATGATTGGTTGCATGTCATGAGAATAGACGGAGTGGAGACATGTTGCAGGGACAAGGAACTGCTGTGTTGTGTTGAATTTGAGTTGAAGGCTAAGCAAAGAGAGAGGTGGCAGAGGAAACGGCAGCATAGCAGAGAGAGAAATCTGTCACTTATTAAATAGTCGCTGAGTTTGTGCATGCAATTCTCCAGGCATAAATCAGCTCAGATCTGTGAGGAGGAAGGGAACCAGAACCAGAGCCTTGCACAGCCCTCACAGAGAGGGCAGGGTCCTGGTTGCAAAGGGAGGAGGAGATTTCAAGATCGAAAGCGTGACCAGTTGTGTCAGAGGCACATGTGAGCTCTCATCATCCACCAGCTCCTCATCTGGGAAGCTTCCCTGTCCCTCCCTCCATCCCTGTGTTAAGTGGAGGAGCTGGCTGTTGCCATGTCAGTAAGAAGCAGCACTCTGGTTTGAGGTGGGATTGTTTTCAAAACGCTACTTATCTCCACATTGTCTCTGGGATAGTGGGTTTCTCAGAGCAATCCTGACATGCACACAAGATTGACATGATAGTTTGGAGTTGAATGGGAGGCACCAAAAAATTCTGATTATTTGCTTTAAGATGTCTGGATAACAGAAGCTAAGCAGTATGTGGGCACTTGCTTGTTTTAGTGGAATTCTAGGAGAAACATTATTTGCCCTCGTTTTACAGATAGAGTAAATAGGATAAAAGAAATAAGGTGACTTGCCAAAAAATCAAACAAGAGGTCTGTGGTCAGCTCATAGTCCCTTGCTTGTAAGTACTCTGTTTTGTTTCTTTGTAATTCAAAAGCAATTAAAGCAATACAAAGAAATAAAACAGGGATAAAATAAACCCCAGCATGCCTTCAGTAATTCCTTTGCTAAAATTTGTGATAGGGTGTAAAAGAGGTTGAGGCTTTCCTCCTTGATAATACATTTAAAAATTATTAAATTTTTCTGTTTCCTTAACTAGGAATAATATTTAATTGTCATTTAAGCTTGTTCTTTAAAATCCCATAGTTTTACCCACAATAATCCAAGAACATTTAATAAGTCTTAAAATATTCATAACACACGGAGATCATTACTCTTGAGACCTTGATACAAAGCAGTGAAGTGTGTTAGACATATGGCAGAAACCTCTTCATTTCTTATTTCTTGCTATGATTATATGAAAGAAAGGAAAATTCTCTGTTCTTTTCCCCATTGCAATCTGCATGCCATTGTTTTATCTGTTGTGGGCCAAAGTCATCTCATACACATGTTCGGTGAAGAACATGGAATTAATCAGGCTTGAATTTAGCTCAGTAAATATAGGCACAGTAATGGCAAATTGCTGTTTTATTTCAGCTTTCCATACAGTATTTCAGACAACAAAAAAGAGGAAATAATTTACTTCTATATCCCACATGATGTTAACAGCCCATGCAACAGTGTTGCATGACAGATGCTGGTACCTAGTTTTTATATTATTGGTAATTATCTAAAGCCGTTAATTGCTGTTGCATGGAGTATTAAGAAAAAAAAAACAAACAACATTTGATATGTCCTGCATTGGAAATGTATCATAAATATCAGAAGCTTCTCACAGTACTGACTGTATGTAGAGAGGATGAACAATTTCATTCTAATTATGTTTCAGTGTGATTGTCTAAAGTCAAGTAGAACCTACATGGATTATGTCTAAAGTAAAACGGTGGTTACAGTATATGGTCATAATCCCCAGATCTGTTGTGTCGAAATGACAGTATAATGAGTAGAAGTTAAAATGTCCTCTGCTTTCAAGTCATCGTGGTTGTCATTTGATTAAATAATAGTGCATTCTGTTTGATGTCTTGGCTTTATTATTCAGCAGCACTTCAGTATATGTGTCCTACCTTTGTATTATGTGCTCCTGGCAACCAGGTATCCATATAGGTTTTTATTTACACACCTGCAACGGATACGCTGTATGTTTAGCTTGCATCTGTGCTGCTTGAATATGGAATTTTAATTATTCCTTTTAATTATGATGCATTCACCAAAAAGAGGGAAATCATTGGTCAGGTACAAAAAGAAACTGCTTAGTATTTGAAGGAATTTGATAATTTTGTTGTAGTTCGTAGCTTGGCAGGTGGTAATAATGCTATGCCAGCACTGTCAAAATATGAAAATTAAAGTGACGATGGGTTTTAATGAAATCCATTTGACAAATATAATTAAGGTGTTTTAATATGAAGCCCTGTAATAAAGACTACCGGTGGACTCCCTGAGGTCCTGACTAATTGTGTAGATTGCTTTTAAGCTTTGAATAGTTTTATTGGATAATGAACTGTTAAGAAGTGTTAGATCTTTCTTAAGCAGAATTTGGTTTGAAAAAGAAGAGGAGAGACAGGCCTGAGGTGTGGCATTTTAAACATAATTAGAAGAGAGATTTAAGTTAACATCTTTGATCTTGCTGTCAGTTTTTGATTAGAGCTGTAAATGCTTTAATCAAGTGCAGTGTAGTCATTACATTTCTAACTGTTTTTAAACTGCGAAATTACTGAGACACTGACATCGGTTTAACACTTCTTGAGAATTTCCAGCAAAGTTATGTTTGTAAACTGGATGTTTACATTAAAATATTATACTGCAATAATTTATCAATTCAGTAGATCATGGGATAATTGTATTTTGATGCTCAAATAATCTGGAAATCCTTTATGAGATTAAATATCATGTCCTGTCATTGAGGAGAGTGTACCACTTCATATTTCATTTAAAAAAGAATTTCTAGTATTGTTTTTCCAATTAAAATTACACTCAAACTAGTAGTTATCATGAAAATTAATATATAAGAAGCTAAGTGCAGTATTTACATGCCTTCCATAGGAATACAGTCCTTTTAATGATGCATATGATGTTCTGCCGATGTGGATTCCTTCACACCCATTTTAGAAATGGGGAAACAGGCACAAATATTTACCAGGTGTACAGTAGTAGCTGAGCCAGGAATAGAATTCTGTTCTCCAGAATCCCTATCCTGCAATGTTGAAGACTGCTTGAAGAAATTTCAGGAAGATCAATTTATTTTTTTTTACTGGCATCCAAAACAGCAATAAAATGTGAAAATGGCCATGGGCACAGGTACGCAACATCAGTGCGGATGGTCGGCTGGATGGTACCTGCCCATAGGTGGCATGCCTTTCATTTCAAATACAGAACCCAGCAGTCCAGAGTCCTTTCCCAGATCTGACCTTGCCTCCCCGTGTTCTTGATCTTTAGGCATGACAGAAAATCCAAATACTTATCTTTTTACTGTGTCGGGCTAAGGGCTGCTGGGCTTACTGTTTCGCTCGTGCTGGTCCTCTAGAAATGTAGAAATAAGCTACCGCAAAGAAAAACATACTTAATTTGTCCTGTCTGCAGCGTACAGAACATTCACACAAATAAATGTTAACAGTGGCCTGCTAGCAAGTCCTACAAAATTGTTAATTGCATCCCACAGCAGACCACCTGATGTCTGTGGCAGCACGTTCTGCATGCTAACGTGTCTGGGGGCTGGCAGACCAGGAGAGAAGAGAGATGTCCTCCAAACCTAGGACATCCTCACAGAGAGACTGTTCAGCTGCCCCTGCTTCTTCATGGCACCTCCAGCGTACATCTCCCTTCTGACAGCAGCTCAAGTGCCACCCAACAGAGAAGCAGTCTCTGGTAACCCTGACCTGAATCATCGGGCACTCAAAGACCAAGTCCAGTAGCTGGGGTGGTGCTTGGAGCACCGCAGGCAGCTGCTTGGGGAGAATGCAAGCAAAAACTGCTGCCCCATGCAGGATGCTGCCCCGTTCTGGAGCAGTTTGTTTTTAGAAGTCTCCAGGTTTGCCTCCAGTTAAACTATATAGCGGTAGTCTGATGTAGAGATGGCAAAAGCATTGGTAAGTGTTGCTGAGTTTCTCCGTCAGAAGAAATCACACTTGTCATCTTAGACACTTACTGAAAAATCAGGTTTTGCAACAATTTTTCCTTGCAGGGATGCCTTAGAAAAAAAATTGTGTCTACATGCAGTAAAGGCCCCATGTAAGTCTACCTCTTAAACACCATCGGAAGAGCTTAGCTTGATCCTTAAAATATAATTCTGCTCTGAGGAGTGCTGTAAAAAATCTATTATGGGAAAGTCTTTATTTCTATCTCAGCAATTTTGAGAAGAAATATCTTCTTTTGACAAGTACAAGAGCAGAGACTTTTTAATATTTTTTTTTTACTTTTTTTTTTTTTTTACTATACACAGCCCTGCAAACTCAGCCTGGATTTTAAGATCAGCCTGGATTCTTTCCTTCTTGTATACCTCTGGATGACAGTGATTTGCCAGGCCATCGGGTATTTTTCATTGTTCCCTCTGTACCCTTCTTGTGGGTTTATTGAGGTAGTGGTTTTCTCAGCATTATTCTCTGTGTAATCGAAGGCAACATCGCAGATGGAAATAACTAGCACTTAGCTCATGTGTGTGAAAAAGGAGTGGAATCCATAGCTGTTTTGGCCATGCAGGATAAAAGTGAAGATATAAACAAAGGAAAAATGGCTGAAGATGGGAAGGTATAAGTGGAGGAAGACAGGAGTCTGTAAGAAGTGTGCTCTGTAAGCACCAGAGATGTTTACATTGATGTTTTGTCCTTTAGGTGCAGGTTTTTAAATTACTGTGTATTTCAAATGGACACAGCTTCTAATTGGTGGGTATAAATGTCGTTATTTATAAAACCAAGATTCAAAATGTAGCAGAATACGCAAACTACTAAACTTCATCACCAAAGATATGGGTAAGTAAGCGTTTCCTAGACATCCCTCCAGAGTCCAGAATAAAACTCTAGTGCAGAGCTGGAACCTGAACCACAGCCAGCCCAATAAGCTATGTACTGTCCTTTCCCTCTGCTCCTTGTCCCTCCATCTCCAAGGAGCTGCTCCAGATCTCCAGAGTCCTGACTGAAGAAGCATCCTTCCCTGCAAGCAAAACCACTATCATGACAAAACTGGTGTGCATTACACATCACACAGTTTTCTAGTCTTAAGTTACCCAGTGAATAAACTAACATTGTATGAAAGAGGGTTTTCTTCTCCCAACTGCCACCTCATTGGAGAAATACTACGTTTTCAAGGGAAACTGAAGCTTCATGAATAATTTTGAATTCATTTTGCTTCCTTTTAAAGATCAACTTTGAAAAGATTTTTTTTTTTTTGGTAGAAACCTCGATAACTTTCCTCAGCATTTTCTTCATTATTATTTTTTAAACCTCAGTACTTTCAGCCTCCAACTTTGCAATAGTCATTTATATGGCATTTAGAGAGAGATTTAGTTGGTGGAAGAACGGGAAACATCGAAAGGATGAGCTAATTAATGTTTCTCAGCCTATCTTAAGTACACTATGGTGTTAGAGTTTTGCCACACTTGTAATTTATGCCTGTTAAACCTTTGTTTTATCATCTGTTACTGACTTTTAGGCTACTGTTTGCACTTGCTGTCTGTAACAAGCATTTTATTTTATATGGAGAAAAAATGGTTTCAGTTACTTTTACTGTATCTGAAAAGAATGGGATTTGCAAATGATAAATGGGGAAGTTGACTAGCTAACTAATAAAGATTTGTCTTAATCAAGTATGATTTGTCAGAACAGGAGCGCACTGGGGTCAGGGCACACGCAATGAATAATACAGCATTCACTGGAGAAAAGGACCAGGCAAAAGGCCTCATAAATATGCTGCGATTACCCATTGCTAATTCGTATTCAAAGAATGAGTTGCACTGAAGCCAGCTTTGAGGTTGCTGAGCTGTTCACCTGCTTTGTGGGCTTTCTGATGTTTAAGAAAGTTTTAGATAGATAGATAGATATACACACACACACAGTTTTTAGAATGCTTTATTTTTGCACAGACTGCTATACTTTTTGGTCAACGATTTTAAGCATTATTTATTAATCATCCTCTAGGTTTGTTTTATTTTTCTAATGTCTGGACACTATTTCATTTCTATTTTTCATTGTTTAAATATGAATGTGAGTACAGCAGGAGATAGTTCCATTCACATTTAAAATGAATTGCTGAACAGTGCGAGAAAGGTTAAAACACTCTTTACCTTCATGGAAGTATTAAAGATCAAACAAGCATAGACTTTTTGCTTGTGTTGCCAGCTTTCCTGACTTTCTGATCGGTCTGTGGATTCAGGATAAACCTGCTACATCAGGATGTTGGGGGAAACCTGAACAAACTGAAATGTCATTTTATTTGGCTCTGGCTTTGTTTTCATTTGTTGGCATTGCTTTTTGCTTCAAGGAACAGTTTCTGAGGTTGAAACGTTGAAGGATGTACTTTTCTCATAGATTTTCTGATGTCCAGAAGCTGAGTTACTGCAAAGAACCTTGTTCCTATTGATAAGGTTGAGCTCCATAAATGGGTCACAAAGAATCACTTTAAAAAAACAAAACAAACAAACAACAACAAATTGTTCCAGTGTTTACGGATATAACTAGCAGACTTTACTTCGCCTTTGTACTGTTTAAATGTCATATGCTGTGGTTTTCTGTAGTTAAATAAGTTTGAAAAAAATCTTTTTCCTCACTTCAATTTTAAAACACATTTCAAGATTTCAAAATGTTTTCTTCTCTTTAGAAGACCTAATGTAATGTTTTTTGTTTGCTGGTTGGCTGAAAGTCTCTCATCTATTTCACGCGCAACTCTGTGTCTTGAAGTGCCTTTATTGCTTTAAGAGTAAATCAAGTATAGAGGTAGGGCCAACTTTATGAGCCATGAGCTGCTGAATGCAGGAGTATAAGTTGCCAGCTCTCTGCCTACACATTTGAGGTCTTTGAAATAACTAGTACTGCAGGGTCTAAAGTAATTATTTACACTGCTTTGAGTTTATAGCAAATTTGGTAGATGGTGGAGCATTTTCGATTAAATCATCACTATGAATCCAGCCATAGTTAGAGGAACCAAAGCTCATTGTTGTGTCATCTCAGTGCTGTTTGGAATCATAAGCTTAATTAAGTGATGGTTTGTGACTCGTGCTTTAGAGGATACGTTTCTGCAACTTAATTTAGATGCAGCCAGGATTGTTAATACTCTCCCCTGCTAAATTGCTTTCAGAAAAGTTAAAGATTGGTAGCACTGTAGTGCAGCAGCACCCATTCCCTGCACCAAGCTCCAAGCGAGCAGGGACTTTTCCATCCTAACAGCACGTAAAGTAGAAGGAGAAGAAGATACTGAGGGTTCATTTCCAACTTCACTTACATAAGTGATTGAAAAGGGGGTAGCACGTTGTTTACTTATTGATGCACTAAGCAAGGTTTTCTTTTGCCGTAGAACTTATTTGAAGGAAGGTGGTGGGAAGATGATGTGAAGGGAGGAATTGGGAGCAGATGAGCGTTGCTGAGCTGGTGCCTGGCTGGAACAATGGCTGGACTTCAATGTAGACAAGTGCTCAGGAGAATCAAAGTCTGCCACCTCCTGTGAATGTTGCTGTGAGGATGTTCGTAAAGGAGCTCAGCTAGATGGGTGATGGGAGTAGGCAGAAAAAAATACATCAGTTAGTGAGAAATGAGTAGTTTTATACCAGAAGATTGATGTAAGTTAGGATTTCAGAAAAGGTATGAAACCTTAGAAGAAGAAAAGGCTACTGGAGGTGAAGTTACTAGGTCTGTCATATATCATCTTTCTCTTTTCTTTTTCCTATTTTCTTCTCATTCATCTGCCTTTTTTTTTTTTTTCCTGGGGAAGGACAGAGTAGGGCTGGACCATGGGAAGTGTTGGTTATGAAATGCTCCCAGTTTGTTCTTAAAGGCATGTGGCATCTTCCTCAAATACCTTTTCTTCCTTATTTTGAACAAAGCACAAAGCCTGAATTCTGATTAGGTGTTCTGGATGTTTTTCTTTCCGGTTTTCCTGACCTTGGGATCAACGGACCTCTTTTGCGGTCAGCCGATGAATATAATTTCATGAACATCCATTATAGCTTATAGGTAGCTTTTTCATTTGAAAAATGCTTTTATTTTAAGTTTGGTGGACATCTTGGACTTCGGAGGGTTGGGAGATATTTTTAGGTGGTTTTTGCTTTCACAGTAAAACTGGGCAACTTCTTTTATCCTCTCTTGCAACTGAACTTCTGACAGCCCTGGAAGTGTTGGATGTCCTCAGTGTACACTGTTGACTGTCAGTACTCTTTCTACTGGTACAGCATTTGCTTCTGCTGAAGAGGCCAACTAGTCCCTATAGCATGTAGCTAATTTTTTTTTATTGTGTTAAGTGACCACTTAACAGTATGCAGATTAACTTCTCTGTGGCAGATTCTTGGGGCATTTGAGGACCAACTCTCATATTTCACTGTTCTGTTAATGCTCTACAAATCATCTCTCCATTGGCTTATAGCCATTATATTATCCTTCATTTATCTGTATTAACCTGTACTTATTGTTTAATAACTTTAATGATCTAAATCCTTCTGTCTCTGATTATATTGGCTGTTCAATGTAAACATATATCAACCGTGAACTTGTAAATTTATAGGACCTTTACCTGTCTGTACACTTCAAGATATGTCATCACTTTCTTTATTAACTTTCTGCTGTCAGGAGCATAAAGCATTGGACTCAGCCCTATTCTTGAGAAGTTGAATTCTTCCAACTCCTGCAACATATATTTTCCTAGTTTGTAGATCTGCTTGCTGTCACCTCTGAACAGCTAGCATTTAACACTTTCTAGAATTTTTTTTCCAGAAACCGCTGTTGTTGATTTATCTTAGTCTCCTAAAATCTAAACTTTTAACCTGTCCAAAACAGAGTGGCTTTTGGAAAAATTGTCCTAGCCTTAATATGTTTACTGAGTTTCTGCCTGTGTCAGCATAGTTCCTCTCCAAAAAGTTTCCATAAGCGTTTGCTGCATCTTCAGAGCAAAATTCTGTGTGCAAAGACAACACAGAATTGCACTCCCCAATGACATTATTCACTCTGTGTGGCTGAGGATCTCAGAGTGAGTTCCTACCCTGATTCTTTCTTGCACAGTACATGGTGTTTTGGGGGGTTTATTTCATGATTCTGTATAACAGCAATCTTGATTTTTAACATGATCATCTGCTTTTCCCAGTGTAAATTAGTTTCTCTTTTCCCACCACTAATTACGTAGCTCAGATGCATGCATTGTATGTATGATGAGATTGGGTAAATCATATTTCCAGGCATCCTCTCCATGGTGTTGTTGTTTTTAAGCTTTTTTTACATTTTAAACCATATCAAGGTATCTGCTGTCTCTTCTGAAACATTTATATAAATATATATACAGACATGCACATATACTCAGTATACCTTCAGAGGAAAAGTGCTGTGTGAACCATGTTGGATTATTTAATTTTTCATACAAAGAGATAAATGGGAACTCTGTCTTCGAAATTCATAAAAATGTATGGCTTTTTTTTTCAGAATCCTAGAGAGGCTCATTCCATATCGTTTCTGTCTCTGGAGTAAACATATTAGTCAATTCTTAAGGCAAAAAATGTTATTGACTTGAGTGATTAGAAAAAACTCTTTCAGAATCAGTTTAGCTGATAAAGTAAATAAATACTTAAATGGCTGGAGGCAAAAAAAGGAAATGAAAAGGCAGTCAAGCACAACTTATTTTGCATTCTTGATATGTGTAGGTATTAGAAATAAAACTTTGTGGAACATGTATTAAATAATTATGATTTGTATGTATAAATAAATACTGCATATAGGTTACAGGCAAATTCCAAATCAAAGGCATATTCAGGAGTGTAAAGCATCGGTAGAAGTGGTCATTATCTTTTGTGTTTATCTTAATATAAAAGTTGAAAACCATGTGCTGATTTTTGCACACATGAAGGGGGAAAGGTGGGTTTGCATTTGTTGGGGTTTGGGGGGCTGTTTTTTCTTCAGTTGGGACTTTTTCATTCTTCTACTTAGTTTCAGAGTGTTAGGATAAGAAATGTAGTATTTTTTGCATAACGCAATCTCATAAAACCAGGCACCGTTTGTGTTGGACCCACAACATAGCATTATTAAAGTGTTCATCACTGAGGAGACTGATTTCCCATACCTTGTTCAAACACTTTTAGGGCGGAATACATTTAGAGCTGTGAATTTTAGCATTCACCCTTTAAGGCTGATGCTTGTTAATATTATGTACTTTTTAAGAAATTTTTTTCTGTTCATCACAGTGTTGCTTAAGACTGAGATAATTGCTATATCAAATATTCCTGCCCTCTGTCAGTACATAGATAATACTGATGTAAATGCATTCACCCTTCTGCTTCTTATAGTTTAGCTGTAATTTAGAACATAATTTCGTGCATCTCTTTGGGAATTTCAGTTAGAAGAGGCAGCACAATGCAGTATTTTGTAGGACTTGGGACTGCACTGTACTAGACATTGCCTGTAAATACCGACTAAAAGGGATGGGATAATGCCCAAATAATTGACGTTTGTTAAGATTCTTTGGAAATAACACCATTATTGGCAACATGCAACACCCTTCACTTTGTGTACTGGTCTTAATTTATGCATCTGCACTAAAGTATATCTCAGAAACCTGACCTTTTCACATAACTGTAGCATCATCAACGATTTGCATCCTAAGTAGTCTGGAAAGATCTATACAGCACTGTTGCACTAAAAGCATAAATCTGCCATACAGGTGAAGTTTTTAACTGGCAGGAGATCATCAGAGTTGTGTGGGAACTTGAAAAATGATAGCAAGCAGATAGCAATCGTATCAAACTTGTAATAAATGTGCTGTGTGCTACTTTATTTCCAGTCTGGGGCACCTTCAGTTGCAAACCAATTGAGGACACATGTCTTCATATCGTTTATCAGTCTGTGTTTTCTCTATTTATTAATATTTTTGTTTGGCTGTCTTGACCTTCCAGCTAAAAATCAAGTTTCACTGTCATCAGTGAATTTTCTGAGTAGAATAAGGATACGAAGAGGATCTGTGGATAAAGGTGTCAATTTATGTTTGCAAACTTATTGTGAGATTATGTTGCCTCCGTTACGTCTCTTTGTTCAACTCTATGTTTTTATTTTAGCCCAAAAAAGGCCAAAGATCATCAACTAAAGTGCATGTAGAGTAAAGCTGCTCCTGTAAAATTGATGATCCATCCAATTATTTATCTATAGAGGCTGCTGGGAAGAAACGCAGCTATCTCAGTTCTCAGACCCCTCTGCTAGGTTGAACTTCATGGCTGAAGGTTTAATCCCTAAGTGTCATATCAACAATTCATTCTGTGATATTCTGGCTGACATGCTCTCCTTCCTTATTTATTGATGTCTTCAGTCATCGACAATGAGAGGAAAATACACTATTCGTCAAAGTGACGGTGTTTTACCCTCACTTACAGTTGATGCTGCTGTCACATTGATGGTTGGAAAATAAACTCAATCATTATAAAAAGCTAAGAGTGTGAACTTGCCAGTGACAGGAAGAAGATGAAAAAAAAAAAAAAACCAACCACAGTAACTTGCTTAAAATTGGTGTAATAAAAATAGAGCTGTTTCCTATAAAGATATTTTTGAGCTTTGTTTGTGAAATACCAGGCCATTTTAGCCATTTACTTTATAGTTATTTCTTTGAAGCGAAATCTGCTTCTCACGCTCCTTTATGTCTGTGCAAACGTATCTATAATTTTTAGCAATAAATACTTGTTATCATTTCACCTCATGCTATTTGGCTAGTAATTTGTTGATTTTTTTTTCCCTCTGTTTTTAAGGGATTTTGCTTTGGTTTTTCTCCCCCAGATTACATTGAATGCTTGTATCTGTCTGTGTATTACAGTATTTTGAGTGCTTTGATGAGGAATAAGCTCAGTATAGTTTTATCCAGTAAGTCCTTTGACATGCAAGCATAGGCAAAGCTCTCTTGAATCGCTTTCTCAGGCTACCATTTGTATAGCTGTGCTGCACCTTACAGCTTTTTTAACTCAATAACCATATATCTTACCACATTTCACCTTTGGGAGGCATTGTATATACAGCTAAAAGTACAGAGCAGCAAGCCAAGAGGGACAAGATAGCATAATGAGGATGTCAATTTGTGGTCAGATATCTGAGGAAATATTTATCTTACTTGTACTGTACTTGGCAACAGATAGAGAAATATATATGTAATGAATTTCCTTAGACTTTATCTGGCAGAGTGTGTACGTTGTGTTAAATGGATTTAGAAAAAAAAAGTTTGAGGTGGTTCTACTTTCGTTTCCTGAAAATGGACTGAATCTATTAAAAAAAAAGATAGGAATAGTCATGTTTGCTCTACTAACATATTGGTGAATTTTTAATGATTACTTTTCTTGGGGCTCCTCAAATAATGACATTTTAAGATCCCACTCATTCACCAGAACAAAAGCAAGGCATGAGTTTTGATGTTATGAAAAAAAAATCATGTTTTTATAGTTTTTCTACTCCATTTTGGTGCGTATCTCTGGCAAGCTAGCTAAATAGCCTCAACGAGGGCGCACAGAACCGCTGGTTGCCTCACACGTGCTGTGTCCTGAGGCAAGCTACAGCTGCTTCAGCTCCTGGAGCCTGTTTCCCCATCTGTAAAACGGGAGCGATTTAACTTATTTTTCTCCTTGAGGGAAATACAGGGAGGGTTTCTTAATGTTTCTATAGAGCTTTGAAGATTAAAATCTCTTCTCTATCCTTGCTGCTAATATTTCAGCGTTAGAGGAACATTTGACAGGAGCTGTTTGAAGAGTAAAGTTTTGGCGTCTTGTGTCATCTTTTTACCATATCTTGAGGCCTCTGGCCTGTAATTTTGCAGGCTTTGGTTCAGCATAAGCTGTGGGAGCAAACAACCCCTGTGTACACAAACGGTGATGACAATAGATTAGTATTTACGTCTGCTATTAAAAACGTCAGGTGATTCATTACAGTGTACCTCTAACCTTGCCAGAAATAGTCCGTGATGGAGCAAAACAGACACCGGGAACCGGGCTTCACCTCAAACAGCTTTTATTTAAGCATCAGTGGTAAATGCCGAGAGGCACAGAGAGCAGTATTCTTTTCCTATGACTTCTCAGTGTCTTTATAAGGGTGGCTAGTGTTTTTGCAAAGGCTTCCTGGCTTCCTTTCTAAGACAGGGAGTGAGCTTAGGGAGCGTGTGGGATGTAAGAACACCCAGCGCTTGGAGCAAGTCTGAAAGCCACCTTGCTTTTGTGTCACAGACCAAGGGTCAGTGTCAGTTTCCAGGGCCTAGACCACCTCAAGAGCTTGCAGGGGGACAGCTTATGCTTTGCTTGTTAACTTCTTCAGTCTTACGTTGCTTGAAAACCTTAAAATTTAGTATAATGATGTCTTCCTCTTTGCAGTTGCAAGGACTGATTAGGCTACCACACACATTAAATGCCACTGTTACAATCTAACCTGGCATTCTGAGGCCTGACAGTCATAAGCTGTATTTTTCATGATTTACATTTTGATTTTTTAATGCAGAGCAGATTGGACAGGAGATGCTGGAAAACCTCAGCCATGACAGAGAGAAGATCCAGCGTGCTCGGGAAAGGGTAAGTTTGATAATAAGTAATTGCTGGGCTGGGATTTTATTTGCATGAGCCAAGTTCTCTGTGCATGCAAAAATGACCCAGCATATTGATCAGTTTTATATAAATCAGCTGCTATCATGACACATAATTGCCATCTGCAGTCAAGCACTTTAGAAGTGTCTTACACAGGCCCAATCCTGCAAAGCCTCTCCTACAGGGAGTCACACTGAAGTCAGCAAATCCGCTGTTGGGAATAAGTTTTCTGTCAATAACATTATAGTTAGGTCAGTTTTCTGTCCTTTGAAGGGTTTGTACAGTGTCCATTGCAGTGGCTTCTTGGACTTTCTGTGAAACAAAGTTCAGTACCATGACTGAGATTCTAACAGTTGATCAACCTTACTCCTTGTAGCTGCAAATGCTGCTAATTGCCTCCTTAGGCAGTTCTGTGTGCAAGAATGGGTAGTGCTTTCTAACACTGCTGTTCTGTCACCACAGTCAAGAGAACACATCTATGTCATTTTTGGCTTCTGTTGCCTCTGTAGGGATCAGCTCTGCTCTGCAGAGTTAATGGAGGTGCTCAGAGGCCTATCCCATCCAATGCGTACGACTTCTCTGAACTTCAGTCCGAGCAATTTGTCTGCCTGGTTCCGAGTTCTGCTCACAGAACCAGGAGTGACTGCACCTGTGACTTTCTGTCCGTGACACATTGATCAGACACTTTCCTGAGTGTCCAATTTTGTCAAAGCTAAGTCCTCCCATAGGCCTTCTAGTTGACCGATGCCACTTAAGAAAACTCCTTTATCTGCCCCAGGGAGTTTCTTTACGTGGATAGCTTTGATTGGGAAAGCATCACATGATGGCTTTAACAAGGCATTTTCTGTCAGCTGTACCAGTTGGTTTCTGAAGTCCTGGCCATTAGCTACTTTAAAACATTAAGTGTAACTAAATCATTAAATGTAACTAAGGATTGTGAGCATTTACCAAATGTTGTTCAGGCAACCTTGTATCTTATTTCACCTCTGCTCCTCATATCGATAGGGACTGCGGAGTCTGAGATGCTTTTGTGTTTCTAGCTGGACAAGGAAAACCTGGGTAATGGAGATGAAAAATGTGTACCCCTTTCTGCTGATCCTAAAAATCCTCAGGAAATAGGGAATATATAGTTCTGATGACTCTGTACACATGGTTCATAGTATAACTTTTCCATTTCTGTGCCCTCCACCTGAAAATCAGATTTCTTTGATGACAAAACCTGTGAGCTGCAAGGAGCAATATTAAAAATAAGGCTATTCTAGGAAAGTATATTGTATCACACTTCAGTGAAAGACCTCTTGTTGTAAATGGAAGATCTGAAATTCCAAGTTTCAAATCATACACCACTTAAAATACTTTGTTTAGAGTATTCAGAAAAGTTCTCCAGTAGAACCACATGAGTGCATCTGTCCCAGCTGTCTATATACTCAGATGCACAGTCATGGATGATCTTGGATAACTTGGCAAATTTTCTGTTTCATGGAGGTTTTTGAAAGACCAGGACAGAGGGTGCTCTGTCAATGCATAATAGCTTTACACTGAATGCACAAAGTTATCAGATAATCAACCAGGGAACAAATCTGTCTTCTGAAAGTCAAATGTCAGCATGAATATGATGGTCAGTTCTTAGCAGTTGGATATTGTGAAAACTGGGAAGATGTTCTTATGAGCAGAATTTAAAGGAATTAGTGTTGCTATAGTTTGGTTAAATTTACATGTATGAATTTTTCTGTCTGTAGAGTAAAACATTTGAATGAAGAAAAAGGCAAAACAGCTGGCATTTTGAATAAATAAAAAAATCACGTACAGTACAAAATACATGGGTAATAACAGTTGTCGAGAGGAATTCCCTAAACTTTTTTTTTTTTTTTAAAGCCAAAGAGCAGGGATAAAAGCTCTGCTACAAGAGTCATATAGGTTAACTGGAGCATAAAGGACTGTAAAAGATGCAGCATCTCTTAGGAATATCTCAAATTAAAATATGTCTAAGGAAGACTAGATATCAACATCAGCATCGTGTTCATCTTCCTTCATTTCTCAGTATTATTCTTAATATTACTTTTTAAAAGTTTTCTTAAACACCATGTAGATTTGCCATTGATAATATCAAAGCATCTTTCAAAACGTTTTCACTACAGCAGTTCTATGAAGCAAGGAAGTGCTGTCATATGCTGTGTCACAGGTTTGCATGCCACCGGTTCTTTGGCTTCTGCAGTGCACTGGTGTTGGTAAAGAAATGATGGAAGAACTATCAGTGTTAAATAAAAACAAGTTTACAGTTGGAAACTCTTTATGTTGTTTTTTCTGCTGGTGCAGGAAGAAAAAAATGGTGTTTTAATGTTCTCTTGGGAGGTAGCTAGAGATCTTCCAACTATGCGTGTACATGTTTGTTTCTTTTTTAACGTTTCTTTCCCTTATTTTGTGGGGGGTTTAATTACCATAAAATTATGAGGTCATCTTGCTTAGAGGAGTGCGTAAAACCTCTAAGATTCAGCTTCCCCTTCCTAAGTATCAGTACTGATTCTAGCTGTCAGGTGGAATCCTGCAGCAAGAGAGGGAAAGTTGGGATCAAACATGTAACGGGAAAAAGGAGAGCGCTACTTTTCTGTGCGAAGGGATGAGAAGCCCCAATGTTAAATGCATCTTTATGAAAAATGAAAGACCAATGTAAAGCATACATTTGTACTTCAGATTCCCTTCTAGCATAGCTAAGAACTTGGCTTTTTAATGAGCCTTTTAAAAATTATTGTGACATTTTTTCTTCTGTTACTTGTGTCACACTGGGCTAAACTGCTTTTCTGGAGCTTGAGTTGTCTAGATGAATCAGGAAAAAAATGAAGGAATGGCCTCCCTGGAATATAATGCTCATCTTTGTTCCATCATGGTACATAATTACAGAGATCTGAGAGTTGGTGCAAGCCTTCCCACTGAATATGATCTTGCTAAGAGCAAGTCTTAGATGGTGGTATTGAGTCCCAGCTTGTACTTGGTATTTCCTTAATACCTTTTACAAGAACAAGGAGGAAATTTATGGAAAAAGGTGATGTGTCATTGATTGCAACCACTGATTTCAGTAGTAAACATTAAACCTGGTAGCAAACATTTACAGTATTGGGCTCCAGAATAGAAACTGACTTTAATATTGCTGCTATGCATATATTCGAGATATAATAGTGGTTTGTTATGGTGAAGGTGATTTGTTATTGGAAGACTGCCACTTTTCTTGGCAGTGTTACTGTTTTGATGGATTTATAACACAGGATGTGTTTTGTCTTCTACAACAATGTTTCTTTAGTAAGAAGTCAATGAGTCAGGTAATCCTTTCAATCTGATTTGATAATGAAGTAGTAAATATTCAGCTTTCATAAGGAGAAGAGTGGTTTTATGTACGTACGCACAGCTGTGTTTGGGTCATGTTAGAAACAGTGGTCCCTGCTACTTTATAGCTGACAATCATTATATTATCATTTACAGCAGATTTTGATGTCCCACTGTCTCCAAAATCCCCCCAAAATCCAAAGATGTCTCTCCTTCAGTTGTCAGTAGCGAAAGAGGTGATAGGATTGTGACTGTTCTTCCTATACACTTCTTCATTTCTAGACAACATTTTGTGGGAGACTAATAAACGCAAAAAATAGAAGGAAAGTTTAAACTCCTTTTAAAGATTAGAACTAATTGGGTTTTTTTTTAATATGAAGTTCATTTGCTTCAAAAAATTTCATCTTCCGATTTCATTTTTTATTCAGTTGTGCTTTTACCTATTCTGCAAGTTTTTGAGAGCGCTGTAGAGCAAGGCAGCTAGTTAAGTTTAGCTGTAAAAGTAGGTTTCCTGTGTCCTAACAAACTACTATATATGTTATTTTCACTGAGTGAACTTTACGTGCAAAAATATATATTGTACAGCTGTGCCTTATGTGCATACTGTACACTGTTCACAGAGTATTTGGGTATCCATCCCACTGCTGGCTGCTGTAAGGTCAGTACAAGTTTTGTATTGAAGGGACAGTATAGGCGTATTTCTTTAACACATTCACTAAAGTACGCTGTTCTGTGTTACTGCTTTTGCTTTAAACTTCTGTCTTTGAAAAACAGTGAAAGAAAGATATGATTGTTTTTTCATGTCATAAAGCATCAGGAACGCAGCACATAGCTGCCTCTTCATCTCCTGATGCTCTCACTAATATACATAACCAATATACATGCATACATCAATAGGAATTATGGATACCAATTTGTGTAGCTTCTACCTGCAACCCTTTATTTGTTAAGCTTTTGCTCTTTATTCTGGTTCATCTTTGTTACCTTTGTCTTGTCTTCTGTGGGTTTCATCTTTGCGTAACTGAACACCAGACAAAAAAATTTTAAGTTTCAGAGCTTTGGTGGCTTTCTTACATGTGAGTTTGTTGTGGGCTAAACCTGAAGGTGACTGACTCAAATGACAGTAGAAATATCTGTCCTTTGCACTGAATGAAGTACGTGTGCCTTTTGCCTTTAACAGGCCTATTTTTTTTTTTATTTTTTTTTTTTTCTCCCAGCTTAGAGAAACAGATGCAAACCTGGGGAAGAGTTCCAGGATTTTGACAGGAATGTTGCGAAGGTAAGGCCAAGGTAGGGACATTTCCACTCTTTATTTTTTTTTCCTCTCTCTCCGTGCCTTTATGCTTAGTTTTAATTCAACCTCAGCATTTTGCTGATGTACCTGGTTTTCTTTACACAGGCTGCTATGTACAATGTCTTTGAATGAACACTGGTATAAAGCAGGCAGGGTTAGAGGAAAGGCTTTATCACAGCTATGGAAAGAGTTTTCTTAGCCTAAGGGATTACCCATTACTCAATCATTTCTCATCTTGGTTTCTTTTTATTTGGTTTTCTTTTGTATGTCTGTTCTAAAATTAAGCCTTTTGATGATGATTTCCTGTGTTCCTTACTCTTGAGTGATTCAGTGTTTTGAGGGTTTTTTACCTGTTAGATTTTATGTGAGAAAGTTTGTAAATGTTTTGGGGCACTGTAAATGTACACACAGAGAAAACGGTTAAAATGATCAATTCTGCCTGAATAGATGGGGCAGACACATTGTCAGACCTTGTGGTTTTAGCATGTTTCTTCCATGCTTTCAATGTTATGAAAATTGTCCCTGGGATCAAAGTGAGGTGATACAGAAAGGAAAAAATTGCAACATCCTAACAGTCCACGTGGAACTGCAGAGAGGGAGTTATCCAGTGATTATAAGCCACCTTAAGTTTCCGTTGGTACCTTCCCAGACAGATGTTTTGAATTAATGGCATCTCTGGGTATGTGTTCTTTACCCAGTGAAACAGCACCTGAGCTTCTTTGTGATGCGTGTATTTCTATATACATTCCACTTCCTGAAGAAGAAAAGCATCCCTCTAATAGGTGTTGCTGGGTGCTATGAAAACACAGTTTTAAAGGGGTTTAGAGCATCCTCTGAAGCGTTCAGTATGAAATTACCCTTGCCATTGGCTTTTATGTTGCATATTTGCTTAATGCAATTTTCTTATTAAAGAAAAAAAGAAAGGAAGAGAAAGTTTTAGCAGAGTTGTTGATTCGTCACATGGCTTGGAAAATATCACAATCAGAATTTAAGAAGTTTTTTGGTGCAAGATTTATCTCCTCGTAAGTCTTCTCAGAAAAACATCTTCATTAGTTTCTTGTATACCCAGCTGACAAAGGTTAAAATGACTGAACCTCATGCCTTCATCCAGATTTCTTACAATTCCAACTCCAAACTGTAACATATAAAATTCTCTGATTGAGTAATATGTAAATGACACAAGCTAAATTTAAAATCCATGGAGAAAGGAAGTGGCAATTGAAAGGGATGGTTCAGTGCCTGTAGACAATCAAAATAAACTATAAAAAAAATGAACAAAAGAAAAGACACAACCAAACCCAAGTCTCCCCAGGAAGGGCTCTGCGACATGAGCTGTAACGAATATTCTGCATATGTCTCCATTTTGTCAAATCTCATTAAAGGGGTTTCTTGCTTTATGTCAATTGAGCTGTCCAAAAATCATTCATCATTTTAGTGTAAAAAAAAATCATGCAGTTATTTAAATAATATCATATTAATGTTAAAGTTCAGCTGTCATTTAATAGTATGGCTTAATCAGACATAGCATTTAGGAAAAATAGTTTTTTCGGGCTTTACTTGGCTTTCAGGTTGGCAGATTCAAATAAGGATTTATGGGTTTCTAAACCAATGTATTCTTTCAGTGTTTATGCTTGAGGTACCTCAGCCTTTTTTGCAGCACCCTGTAGTCTGTTATTTTCAATAAAATAAAGTATCTCTTCATATTGTGTTTGAATACATTTGCAAATAATTTGGAGAAGCTGAAACAAAAACATATGCTGTAACCTTTGACTTCGTTTTGTGTTTGGGAATCACAGTTAGGAGTCCTAGTTTATAAGTGTTCCATGAGCCAAATGAAAAATGTGATCTTTCCGAAATATACTTGGGCTCTTCTTTTCAGACAAAAGGATTATGTAGTTGAACACCAAGATGGCATGTTTCTGTGTGTCAGAAAAGCACTGGTTTTCCTTTTTCTTTAACAAAAACACCGAGCTGAGTCACCTGTCCAGGCGAAAGGCAGGTTAGGATTTAAGCTCAGCTCAGGTACACGTGCAAAAAGCAAAGCCTTGGTATAGATGCAGCTTGCAGCAGAAGATTCTCAGGATGCTATTTAAAAACTGCATAACACATACACCTACAGTGAGTTTGATTTGTTTGTGACTGTTGTGTAGAAGGGTCTAGCATTAGCCCAGCCTCAGCATCATCCCAGTGTTGTTCAGTCACAAGAATAATCATGAAATTCAGACCCCCAAGAAATCAGCACAAATTAGATAAGTACAACTGTAAGAAAAATTATTAGCACAGACTGGCAGTTGTGTCCTAATTTCTGCATACTTCAGTACAGACCACAAAATGTTTCACTTAATTACTGGAACCAATAAAGGAAAATGCTGGAGGACTGTTCTTCACATCATTATTATACAGAAAAGGTAATGTTAAACTGAGCATTGCTCACCTTGGTTGCTGCTCCCACAATATGTGTTTTCTGATATGCTTGAAGTTGTATGATGGTCTAACACCCCATGCATCAAATTAATGCCTGTTTCTGGTTTTACTGTCGGGGAAAGGTGAAGCAGCATCTCTTCTGAATCTGGCCAAATATACTAGGAGATTAGATATTTAGATAGCTAGAGGGCTAAGTTACTGCCTTTGTATGACCTAAATTCCCCGGCTGTGTATTTGTGCATAAAATGTTCTGGAGATGGGGAGTAAAAGTGGGGACAGGTTTTGCAGGTTGCCATAGCTCACTAAGGAAATTGGTGGCATAAGAGGTACAGGTATTCCTATCCAAGTTTACAGCTCTAGGTAGCCAGACATGTATTGGAATTTGTTATTTCCCAGTATTTTGGGTAAGGGATCTTTTGTAGTAAGTGTTTTTAAATATTTGCACTTTGCAATGACCTATACATTCTTTCTCCCCACTCCACCCCCTCACCCCCCTGTAAATAAACCTACTGAGATTCTGCTAAACTACGATATTCCACTCGTGGCATTGCATTACCAGGATAATATTGGCATGTTGATCATGTCAAAACATTAATAATTTCCTTTTACGTGTATCCATAGCTCTGGACATCCTGACATTTTATGACTACTCTTTAAAACTTTAAGACTGTAACAGAAACTCAGCCTAATTTCAAATAGGTTTTAACATAAGGAAACGGCATCTTCTGCAGTCACCTGCGATATTACAGTCTCAGACATCTATCTCTCGGTCTCAGCCCCAATGTGTTAAAAGCACAAAATGTGTTAAAAAGAAGCAGAAAGAGTATGTTCTGAAAGATCTTCACTGTTTCACCCGTATCCTAAGCCAATAGTCTAGAAAAACTTTTTAAGAGAAGAATTTGGACAGTCTCCAAGCCACACATGGCCCAGTGGGAAACAAACAAACCTAAAAGTAACCAGATAAAAATTTCAGTAGATTTGAATCTTTATCCAATTAGCAGATAAATTCCGTCTACCCTTCTCCAATTTGCAGAAAAATATTTTAGGAAAATAGCTACTACCCTCTAGAACAACTTCTTCTACTGTGATTCACCAGGAAATTTTTATGCCAGAACTTCTCTTAATCTTCAGATTTCAGTCTTCTGAATTGTTACCAATGATGCTTTGAGAAGCTCATGAACACATTTGCTCTTACAAAAGGGATTTTGAAAACCTGGTTTCCAACAGGATGGAGAGACTACCTCCAGCTGATGGAAATGAAGCAGTAAGCGTTCAGCTCTCAGGTGATATGTTATATATGACTTGCCAACAGCTGCATAACCAATGTGACTACAACCAGAAACGGAATGCATGCCCTCCGTGCCAGTTATAGTCAAACTTGTTCACTCTTCTGTCCGCAAAAATCCTGGTAGTCCTGCTTCTGGCATTACTTCTAGTTAAACTTTTGAACTCCAGGATAGTCCAGACCTTACAGTTATTCTTCAGCATTTTGTAGAATCATAGAACAATTTAGGTTGGAAGGGACCTTTAGATGTCATCTGGTCCAGCCTCCTTCTCAAAACAAGCCTAATTAGAGCAGTTGCTCAGAGACTTCTCCAGTCACGTCTCAAACACTTCAAAGGTTGGAGATACCAGTGCCTCTCCAAGCAGTCTGTTCCATTAGCAGTTGGAATAAGCAATCTTTTCCAGGTATCTAATTGAAATTTCTCCAGCATCCAACTTGTGTCCGTTGTCTCTGGTCCTATGCAGAAGTGATTTAAAACATAAGTGTTTGAGAATTGGCCTTCAGAGCTTGGGACTGGGTTGCAGTTGTTCCTAGCAGTTCTCAAACAACTTCAGCAGTTGTGAAGAGGCCCCAGTGGTCATCAGGCTGAGATGACATTCAGTGTAGGTCAACTCTTTACACAGGGTGTGGGGTGCTCCACCTCCACCCATTGACCTGGTTGGGTAGCCATTCAGCAGTGGATGCACGAGAATTTTTTTATTTGCATTCTCCCACTCCTAGAGATGTGAAAAGTTAATTATGTCTGTTCTGCCTTCTCTCCTCACTACAATGCCCGCATTTCCTTATCTAGAAGAACAGCAGCAGAGACAGTCATGTCACTGTTGAGGCAAACCAAAACAAAGAGTGAGTGTTATCACTGACCTTTTCTCCTATTTCCCTACTAGTCTCTGTTTCCATCCCCAAATGTCTGTAACAAAAAAGATTTTCTTCCAAGCTAAAGCCTGTCTCAGTGTCATTCATACTAGGCCATGACTGTTGAGTCTGCTGTTTTCTGGAGGAAGATCTTCGTATCACAGATAAGAAGTTTAACATGTAGTTAAATTTGTCTTGTTTTCATGCTAATAGAGAAACTCCTCTTTCCAGCAGGAACTTTGCATATTTGGTCTCAAGCCAAAAGAAGTTTGAGTAGAAAGTGTTTCAGCAACTTTTTTGGTACATTTATTTCTATTTTTATTTCATGATGTATTTTTACACTGAAAAATGATTGAAACAGTAAATCCTTTAGCAATATTTCTGCTCCATGTTGAATATTTACAGCTGCAGCTGTTTACTTCAATAATTTAGACCTTCATTCAGGAACGTATTTAAGCATATGGTTAACTTAAACCAGAGAAGCAATTCCCTTAACTTGAGGGAGACTGAGTAAGGGGTGGGAGGGAGAGGGGTAAGTGGCAGAATGATTCTAGGTCATCTCCTGGAGCCACACAGCTTTTATTGTGCTCTTTGCTCAAGGCTGATTATAGAGCAAACCCTGTCCTTAATATCCCTGTTGTTAAATGGAAATATAAAATGCACATAGGGTATTTTAGTGCTTGTTACTGTCGGTGTAGAAACATTTTTTTTAAAAATCCTGACTTTTAAGCATTTAATGTAGTTACTTGATTCTTATATTATTGTACATGTTTGTTTTTTAATATGCAACTAAGCTTTATCAACTATGAAGTGTTGAATCTTTTCAGAAGGGAACTGATAAGCTTTGTGGTGCTGTTAATCCAGAGGCAGTCTTTGGATAAGGAACACAGGGTTTGTTATTCCAGATTAAACCTTGGTGTTAATTAGTACCTGGTCGTTCCTCACTTTGACTTTAAAAAGAAACCTTCTTTCTTTGTTGAAGGGACGGACACAACAACTGGAAAACTTTTAAATATAGTGTCAGCAAAATCCCCAAGAGTAAGCATTCTTCATCATTAGGAGTCCAACCAAAAAACGGGAAATGTACCTCTAGGTCTGAACAGCAAGAACTGTAAAGTAGTATGAGGCACTGTGGGTTCCTTGTTTTCAGTTTAGGTATGACATAATCTGATGTATGTAAAATGCATTTCTTATTTTTAGTAATCAGTTGAGAGCCATTTAATAATCTTTACTCATCTCTCTTCGACAGTGTTCTATATGTTGTTTCCAAAATGCTTTTGCAAAAAATCTTACTCAACTTTCATCTGGTGTTAGAAATACTTTTCAGTTCATGCATCATAGAAGGTGCAAAAGTCATTTCAGCTGCTGTATAACCACCATAGCTACAGCAAGCAGTGTACATGGAGAATTCCAAGCCATATACTGAGGGTACTGAATGCCTCACAGGATGGGGCCAATTTCAACTTGGGAAGCATGTAGCTCTGAACAGTTTAATGCCACTATAGCCTTCACAAACCTTCAGCTGCAACAACCTAAGTGATACAGAGTTAAGTTTACTTCAGACCTGGGCCGGGGGAGAAGGGAAGGAGCATCATGACTGATCTTTACATTTTAATAACTTAAGTACCTAGCATAAAATAAGTCACTGTTTTAATCTCCTTGCACCTAGGCATTCTTGGACATGTCCTTCATGCATTGAGATAGAAGCACTTACATTGTAGCATTGTTTTATTTTTCAGATTATTGGAAAGCTTTGTCCGTTTGTCAAGCTGCCTACACTACATCCATTATGAGCAGGGCCCCCAGCATTCTTCAGACAATGTTTCTCTTTTTTTCATTCCCTTTTTAAATGTACAATGGCCTTTTTCTGTCCTCTCCATTCCCTCTTTTATATCATCTGGAAATACTATCTCATTTGCCCCCCTTCTATCTACTTTTATCCAGCTAAACAGCTGGAAAGAACATTATCTAAAGCACAGTTGTGTTTCTGCAGGAAAGCAGGATCCCGATGGATAATTATCTGAGCTAGTCCTACACTGCATATACCAAGAATGTAAAGCATCGTAATAGCTTAAATATCATGTAATCCTTTGTGATTGTTCTCTGTATTGAGATACATTGCTTACTATTGAGCAGCTAGAGCCTAAGAAGGTTCACAGTGTCATAAGTGAAACAAAAGGCGTTTCATAGTCAGCATTGTCATGTCTGAACCACAATAGATGTCCCATCACATGCTTTCATGAGAAGGCATGTCTTATATCAGCATAAACAGCGCAGTGCTTTCTTGCAGTGGTTGCAAGTAGTTTCCAGTTGGATGAGTTCTTTCTGACACGATATTCAGGAATAGAGATGGTAGTGAAAATATTTTGAATGCAGTGAGATTGTTTGTGTGAAGCAGGGGGAAGTAGGGAACCTGTTAGAAAAAGCTGACGTTGGCAATTGCTGAAATAATCAGAGACAACTCTTCAGAAATCAATGAAGTCAAACGCCTGAAGGCCGGTGTAAATTAAGGATGATGTTCTCAATACCGCTCACACTATAACTTGTCACAGAACAATATATGCCAAATTTTACACATTCCATTTACTACAGAGTGTTTAAGCCATAAATTCCTAAATGTAATGTTTTCTGCTCACAGAGCTGCATGATGTCTTGCTACACAGGTAACTTCTTTTTAATCCACAGACTTACCAAAAGAAATCTCAGAAAGGTTCATCCCTTTGTGTTAAGGGAGCATTGAGTGTCCTCATTTCAATCCCAGCAGATACTCATCTGGCCTGTTGAACTGATGAACACTGATGAACTGTCCCTATTTCTCTGATCAAACTGTTCCAAGTTTTCCCTAATGTTTACTCTAAATTTCTCTTCCTGGGTAGACAGAGCTTTTATGTGCTGGTGCGTTTGAGGGTATTTCTCTGCTCTGCCGTGGCCCATGACTTCTGCTGTGGAAAGAAATGTCTGCTGGACTTTTCAAGAATTAGAGAATATAAATAATAGCATACAGAATTAAATTATAGTTTCCAGGTTTCATCAAGCCAAACCTTTTGATGGGATTCAGGAACATAAAAATGGAAGAGTTGGATGCTGTTCTAATAGGCAAATCCTGGAAGCGTAGCCTTTCCAAACAGTAGCTTTATGCGTAGGTGTCACTGAGCCTTGCAAATAGAGGCACCAAAATAAAATCATTCTCATGAGGTTGCAGATCTGGACTAACACTAGACTGTATGCTAAGCTGACTAAAAGTAACATTTGAAACTCAAACAAGATCAGCAAAATACAGAGATTTAACTTTTTTTGTGGCACTTTAAACATTTTTAGGAAAAAGGCAGTAATGTTGTAAAACATCAGAATTTTTAACTTGTTTCTCCCACCCTTGCCTGTAGACACACCAGCGTTTTGGACACATCTAGTGTTTGGAAACAAATGTTGGGAATGGGAAGTAGTTCGCCTAGTTTCATGTCAGGTCTCTGCAGGAGCTTTGTTAACCTTTATCAGGTAAAGAAGCTCTTTTGTGCATTCGGAGCATGATTTCCAGTAGCACTTGGAACTTTTTTTGCTACATTTGGTGGAAATTTTCAGCTTTTAAGAAAAGCAAAATTAATTTAGCTTTCCAGCATGATTCTGATCACACACCAAGGAGTTTATCTTTAAGATAACAGTAACGTCATCCGACTGATATAAAACTGCTGTGATATCAGAATCTTGTCATTAATAATGATTAGGTTAGATCTTTTTCAATCTAGCTTATAGTAGCAGGTCAGAGTTTTGGCTGTGCTCAAGAGACATAAGAGATTAAGTGACCAACAAACTGGAACAAAGGAAAACTCAGGATTTGCTGAGTATTATTTTTGTTCAAGTCAGTCACTTAAGTTCTACCACAGAATCTAGGACCTAAACTTGCACATCATACTCCTGTGAGTAGTTTGCTCATCCATCACCCTAATATTGAATACAGATCTCGTTTGACTTGAGCAAAGTTTGTTTGCTGTGGTTGTAGTTTTACAAAGAAGGCCATAAATGATGAATGTGAGAAATCAACAGCTAAGGAAAACCAGGATCACTTAGTTTGTTGCAATAAATTAGTGCTGCTGTGGGACAAGACCAAAACTGAGGGAGAGTTTATATCCTTGGGTAGCATGTAATTATGTTGTGTTGGACCTTTAAAACTCTGCAGAATAAATGTTCACACATCACTAACCTACTGAGCATCTGTCTGAAGAATAAAGAAGTAATGAATGAGAAAGTGTGGCCTTTCAATGAGAGATTGTTTAGTCTACTTGGTGATAGGAAGGATGAAAATTTGCTAATTTTGGCTGGCGCTCTAACTAATGGAAGATTTGAACCTAATCAAGAAGGCAAAGAAAAGTCAGTGTGGAAACGGAGCAAAATGGGAAAGACAAAGAAAAACAATTTAACTATAAACACTGAGATTTATGTTCTCTACAACATTTGTGTAGCTTTAAATTAATTGGAAATAATTAAAATTGTTTCAGAAATATCTAAAATAATGTAAACATGGGAGAGACTCGTGCAACCTGCTTGCTTCAGACAAACTGATAAATTTGCAGTGCTACTGCTCCTTCAGTCTTGGACTCAGGATTATAATTCGGACTTTCAAATTGTATTTTAAAATCAGTTTATTAATTGAGTTTCTTTGAAGACTTGAACATTTAGTCAATGAATTTGAATAGTCAGGAGGTACAATTTATTAGAATAAGCGGTGTTAGTACTCTCCACTTTAAAAACATAGCAGAAGAGTTTTTCACTGACCTATATGCCTTCTACAAACATTAATGTTTTTCCATAGGTGTTAACATGGTTTAACTTGCAGGATCTCACTGTGTAGCGTTTATTACCTAAGAGCTTTTGTTTAGCTTGGACTTTGCTCTCTTAACTGAGCTGTAACCCAGAAGGTTTTTGTAACATTTGCAAGTTAGAGCAAAGTCTTTGTCTTGTCGTACTTAGTAAATCTGCTGATAGTTTTAAGATTACAACACTAACGGGTAATTTTTCTTCTTGAATAAAAATTGTGTCTTAAATTTATTTTTGTACCAACTCCTTGCCTTACTCCTGATAAAAACACTTGTGCAAGCAAAATAAAGCGCCGTGTGTTTCCCTGACATGCTTATCGCTGCTGCAAATAATGCATTTAGATAGGGAATTGTTTGAGAAACAGGATTCTAAGTGTGCACTGGTCTTGCCTGGATCTTGGGAAGCATATGGTCTACTTTATCGACGCCGAGAAACTTCCTTGCTGCTTTCTGTCACCACTATATTTTTTCAAATGCAGTTTTCAGTGTGAATGGTGCACACGTGTTGATTGTGAAGGTAGCATTCTTTCAGTACAGCCTTAAGCTAATTACTCTTAGTGGCAGTGGGGCTTTGTACCTCATTTGTGAACAGCTATTTATACTACTACACCAGTACAAAGCAATGTTTCACATTACCAGTTTACCAGACTATTACACCATTGTGTTTTAATCCACTGTACGTGGATGGAGAATATGAGCCATCTGTTTTATTTAATGATATAATCAGTAAACAGTATATGCACTTTACACATTTGGTCATTAAAGATGCCCATATTGTTGCACCCTGTATTTACACTGTAAAATGGTGTATTCACACATCAGCTTGTTCTGGTTTAAAAGACTTGCTGTGTTCATAAGATGGTACAAAGCAAGCTCAGTAACTGCTCGAACCCAGTGCAGGTGGTCGAGCTAGTTGCCATACAGATCAAAAGTCAAACAACTGTGAATCTTCCTTTGAAATGGCATTTAGAGAGACAAGGCTGGTCTTATCTTCACAAACAAGAAAGAGTTATAGATATACATCATGAAGTTATAAGAACAAAAGGGGGTTTCATAATCACTCGGCATCAGAAAATCCAGTACTACAGACTTTTGTGAAGACTTCTTTGGAACATAAAGACCATCTTATTTTCCTGGGCAAAATTTAGAGGATCAAGTCTGAATTATTAAATATGAGAAGGTTCAGTGGTTTCAAAACTTGGGAGACAAGAAGTTGCTTTCTCTCACAGTCAATTGAAAGTTACTTTATTTTCAGCAATGCTTTAGCAGAATAAAACAGGCAGCAACAGCAGAACCCAATCTTTTTCAAGGGCTAGAGGTGAATTGTGTGTATTTGTGCTAGAAACAAAGGAAATTGCTTGATATTTCAATTTCCCCAAAGTATCCTTGGTGAATGCCAAAAAACAGTCAGCAAAATACATTAAAAATCATTGTTAAGTAAAATCTTGTTCACTAGCACATTTTTAAGGAGGTGGAAGATCATACCATCCCACATTGAAGCAGTAATGTTCATTTAAGTGTTTTACTCCATAGCTTGTGCTTGAGATGCCTAGAATTTAAGGCATTTATTGGAGGACTCAGTCTCATTTCTTACGGTGTTTTATGAGGAGATATAATTGGGTGTATCATCAGGTGAAGGCCTGGCTGGCATTGCCAGTAGACAGCGAAGGCAAAGGAATTGTGGAAGTGGTTATGGCTAAGAGTGAGTTTGTGGGTCAGCAAGGCTGGTGGAGTAGTCTTGAGCTGAACAGCACAGCTGCTCAGCAGCGATGGGTCTGCTAATAAAGGTGGGAGCTCTGTGGGTGCTGGTTCTTTAGCTGAGTTTGAGATCATCTTTTAAAGCAGCAGAGTGTCTGTCAGGGTGAGTTCTTAGTCATTTCTTTTTGTATGCACTTGTATAAAATAGCAGCAAAATATTAATACGTAGGAGATTTTCAGTTTGGTTTCTGTTCCTACATAATGTGGCTGTACTCAGAGGCACTGAATAGATACTCAATAACGAAGTCTGTGTACTAAAAAGAAGTGTGTTCGCTTTCCATTTAGTGTTACAAACATGAGGACATAGCTTTCTAAGTCTTTAAATCTATTTCAAAGGCAAGCTAATTATATTATGCTTTTTTTTTAATCTCGGGGTGGGAGGAAAGATTTTTTTACTAGGGCTTTTTTATGCTGGCATGAATTTTAGAGATAAAGTATTTTCAAGTGTATGAGTGAGGAGAAGAAAACATCTCATTTTATAAGCCATTATATATGCTTTCAAAATATACACTATTTTCATGGTTAAAATATTTAAAATAAAACAAATTAAACCGCAGCTATAAGTGTCCCTTTTATAGTCTTTTCATATCTGTATTTCATGTAAGTTGAATATTAAGCATTGGAATGTTTCCGTATGCTTCATGATGTATCGCCTATTGATTTTGAGATATTGTGTAACTTAACTTATTTCTAATCTTACAAAGGTGTTGAGAGTTTTATTTTTTTTCCCCCATCTCAATCCAGGAAAAGCAAATCAGAAACTTGACTACTAATATTTGAATCCTAGCTTTGTCCTGGGCATATCTTGGGTAACTTGGACGCATCTGTTTCTGTGCATCTCTAAAATGAGGATAATGTTCCCTATCTCGGCAAAGCATTCCAAATGCCCCTAATTAATCTGTGCATGGTCCTAACATGACAACCTGATGAGAGTCTGTGAATGGTGGACTAACTGGTAGCACTGCCTGTCCTGATTTGGAGTCATGGCTTAAATGGATTTAAAAGGGGTGGAAGAGAAGCATGGGAAGAATTTAGACGAGCGGGGTGTGGAGTATCTGATTTCCCATAACAGTCCATTACCAAGTACGTACCTGATCTCCTTAACTACCGAATGCAGATATGAGAAAGAGCAGGTATCAATTCTTTGCTGCCTTCTCCAGATAATATAATTTTGGGGGCTCCAGGTGACAGGCTCGTATTTCCTTGGGTGACATTTTTGGTGTGTTGCAGACAGAAAAGGGTATTTGGGTTTGTTCGACAAAAAGAATTAATGCATCCCTGGGGACATAACGATTAAGCGTGTATATAGAAGAGCAGTAATGTTAAACCTGATGTGCTAGCCCAGGCAACTGCTTGTTCCTTACCGATCTCTCCTTACTGCTTCTGTCAGAAATTATGTTCTTATAGTGTGCTGTGGAACGAGGTGTATTATTGCTGGCTAGTGTCAGCCTTTGAAGAATTGGTACTTTACATTTGTTAAGTACTTGAAGGTTCCTTAAAGAAGAAATACATCCCTACAAATGCAAGGTTTTATGACTTGGTATCGCAGCACTGCCATTTCTTTGTTCAGAGATGATGTGGAGGAGAGGTGTGTAGACTCAGCGGTAAAGGTAGGCAGGCACTTACTTCCCCTGGCCAAAATTACCTTTAGCACCATCACTTGTTGCCTCTGGGGAAATAAAAAGAAACATAGTTTGTTACAGAACGTGAATGGGTAAAGCCCTAAAGATCATCTGAGTATTCTATTTCATGTGTAATAACTTGATGACCAGTGAGCCTTTGAAATTCCAGTATTTTGCTGTTCAGCTTCTGATTAAGAAGAAAATAAAAATGTGGATTTCAATTGCATTTTGTTGAAACATCCACTGACATGATGCTGCTTTTAACTGTAAAGTTAGAAGAAAGTTTGCTACACAGTTTGTGTAGCAGACACATGTTGAAAGCTAGGGTAAAATGAAGTTTGAATATGCTAGCTGGTACCGATGATGTAGAGCACCCTTCTCATGACTAGTATTCTTTACAGAACATCTCTTGTGCTGGTGCACTTGGTTCGTCGTATTTTAATGGTCATCTTTGAATTATTGATGATTTATTAAAGCTCTACCAGCAAGCAGTGGGAAAATTAGGCTCCCATGTGCCAGTTCAGTCAGATGATTCCTCTCCGAGGAATTTAAGTGATCAAATGCAATAAGCCATTTATAATTCTTCAAACAGGAATTGCCCACAAGTAGTTGTTTCTTAGTAAATTCCTGGTGTCCTGCTTGGAATAAGACAGTATTTGGAATTATATGATACACATATATGTTGTTAAAAGCATGTTATCGAATTGTTTTTTAATAATATACATAGACCATATTAGCAGTGTTCCAGATGCTTAGCAGTAAACTTAAGGAAATGGGGACCTCATCTCAGAGATGCACACTGTAAACAGACAACACATAGGTGGAGCAGGGAGTGTTGAGTGAACCCGAAGAAAAGGCAGCGCTGCAAAGATGCTGTCATGCTCTGTTCCAGGCAGTGATTTTTGTGTGCTTATAATTCTGTTTATTGAAGTCAGTGGAAAAGCTTGTGCCCAAATACTTGTTCTCTGTACCTGAGAGGAGGAGCAGGTGCACAAGATACCAGAGAAGAGCTCAGTTTTATAAATGTAGACACTAGCTTGCAGCAGAGTTTCTGTCTTGTCCTCTTGCTCCAAGTGACCCAGTTAAATACAAGTTTCGTAGGAAAATACTGTCGTGGCTGACCTGGATAATAGAGATCAGTTGGGAGGACTATCAAACCTGGCCCTCCTCTGTAAACTATTGAGTTCTGAGGCTGACTTTAGTTTGAGACCCACTGTACCCTGCTTTCTTTGATCCAACCCCTGATAATATGTCATCATCATTTAGAGCAGCTAGCTCCTTTGTGAGGAGGAGCCAAGAGGCAGCCCCAGAGAGTGCCTTCCCACACGGAAAGCCACCACCCCCTGATTTGATGGCTTCCATGCTAATGCATCTTTCAGGGGGGCCTCTTTGTCCTGCATTGTTACTCGTTTGGCTCTTCTTTTATTTCAGTCTTAATTGTCATTAGTGTGCATTTGTTTTTTTCTAAAGTCATCTGGGGAATAGTAGTTTATTGCATATTGTTGTGTTTGTCTAAAGGCAATTGCACAAGCTTGAAACCTAATCCTCGTTGTAATCTTTCCTACTAGGGAGAGCTTGAGATAAATACTGCTGCATGCTTGCTGGGAGTGGGTCTCTACTTTTTGATCGTCCATGTCTAAATGTTGAGTAATACTTAAGGGAAAATGTTCTCAAAACATTCCTTAGATGATTATTAGATTATATTTTATGTTTGATAAAAACTGGAAAATCATGTAAATATTTGCTTAACATCCCACCCCTAAAGCAGTTTATTTTCTTTCGGGCCTTCAACCCTCTTGCTTAGTGAACTGAAATCAGTCACTTTCTGTTTATATTCAGTTTCACTTTGCAGTTTTAATGTATGTGTAGTGGTATTCCCCACTGCAGGGGAATACTGAAATAATAAGTGGGGAATAAAGAGGAAAGAAGGGGAAAAATATTTTAAAAATATTTTCTAGTGTCTTCCCACATTTTAAAAATAAGTGCTATGATTATACTGCTTGCATATGACATGCTAATAACTGGTGTTAGAAGAAATGTAAAAAATAATCCAGTTCTGCTTCTTTATAAATTCTTTGTCATACAGTAAGTAAGACCAGGTTTTATACATATTATGTTCCTGTGGCTACCATTGAAATCAGCCTTTGGCAAAAGCAAACACATGTGAGAGATCCTCTTACCAGAGGAAATCACTTTTGCACCTTGGATACTCCATGGTGGTTAAGTTGCCTGGAAAGTGCTGAGTTTTTCACATAAACAGTCAATACTCACACAGGTCAACTGCATGGCTGTTTTCTCTCATCTGAATTTTTCATTTTGGATTAATGTAGAGTATGGGTCTCAAAACCATGGGCATCAGAACAAACACTAGGTCATGGTTAGAGCTTGACTAGATTGTAGGAGGGGCTTAGGGTAACACTGTGTTGTGGAAAAAAAGCCATCAGGTTCAGTAAATTAATTTAAAAGACTGAGGACACTTCCCTGCACTAACCAGCGTTGAAGCATTCTGTCGTATGTTGCAAAATGGCTTTTCAGATGCAAGGAGTCCTGGAGTTTCTCTTGACTCTTCTTTCTCTCCCACCATGTTTTTGCAATTAAATACTGGATGAAAATTCTTTTTCCTTTCCTTTTGTTTTGGTTTGGGTTTTTTTTGTTTAAAATGTGTTACTTTTTCCTTAATGTGTAGCAGCTGATTTTTCCTCTGTTGGCTCACTTGGGCACAGAGACAAACCTCCTTTCAAGGAACAGAGTTCCAACGTTGTTGTTGATTATTTTAATGGGAAACCATCTGTGTGGTAAGGCAGGCTCTCCAGCTTCTTTCTGGAGAGAAAAAAAAAAAAAAAAAAAGAGATGCAAGTATTTTAGCCAAAGGTAAAACCCTTCCCTCTGTAAAGAGGATGGACTCTCACAGACAGCAGCAATAAAGGCGTGTGTCTCCTCAGCACACTCACAAAGACCTGATTTTTAAGAGCAGCCAGCCGGTGACAGACAGTCCCTTGGGAGCACAGCTGGCCTTTTTCAGAAGGTGATGCGCTCTTGGTGCTCCCCACAAAGTTGTGCTTGAGATCTGCTGCTCCTCTGGGGGACAGAGAGCCAGTTTTCTTTCCAAGAGCTCTTTGCCCTTCCTTTTCCTGGCTTACCCCATCTTACCTTCCCAAAGTCTGAGCTGCATTTCTTGCAGGAGTCTTGTTCTTCTCCATCCCCTTCTGTGGTTTTCATAGCCTATCAGTTGGAGGCAGTTTTGACAGACAAGCACCTTCACTTAGAATCACAATGTGGTTGCGCAGTAGAAAAAGGCAGCCTTTCTTTTCTTCCTTCCTCTTTATGAACTAGGGACACAATATGTACAAGCTTGGGGTGAGCTCACAACAGCACTTTGTCCTCTTTCACATCACTTGCCAAGTAACTACTGTTGTGGCAACAGCTGTAACCAAGCATGGTGTCAGCTAGTTTTGCCATAACGTGACTGAGTGCCAATAATTTTAATATAATGTGAAACACACTTCCAGGCAGTGCAATGAGGCATCTGATTATTAAATTCCTTGAAATGTCATCTGGGTGATTTTCTTCTCTTTTTTTTTTTTTTTTTTTTTTTGGGGGGGGGAATGTTTTTTGGTTTTTTGTTTGTTTTTCACCAATTCAGGTCTCAGAACTGGACAGTGTCGTGATTAAAAGAAAAAGAACAGAAAATTCTCTCATTATAGTAAACATTTCCAAGAAAACTCTCACCCTGAAGCAGACAGCTCTCCTCTGCTTACACAGACAGCGACAGCAAAGGCTCTGTGAAGGCTATAGGGGTGGAGGTTATAATTGTGGCTACCAGTTGGTTGCTGTTCTTTACTGTAGCACTTTCTCCAGTGACAATAAATGCTATTTATTTTTAGGTTCCTTATTCTGACTACTTATAAAAACTAAAAGATAGGAACCTGGTGAAGCATTTGTTTTTAATACATTGCTTACATTGTGCTCCAAAGCATGACATTCAGCATTATTGTTAATGACTGACACATTAGCATTTAATTGTGTAAAGCAATTAAAAAGCGTAATATTACTACTTCTTGGGCTGAGTCCATTAATAGAGCAAGCATTAGTAAGAAATATATTGAAGAAGTTGAACAAGGTCATAAATGTTCTGTGTGCAAAGAGCACCTAATGCTTTTTTCCAAGCCTTTAAGAAGTAGTTAAAAAACCCCAACAACCCAACAAAACAAAAAAAACTCAAACAAAACCTTGTGAGGTGAATAGATAAAAGGTTTTCTTGGTTTAGTTGTGTCAGTTTGGCTTTTTCCTGTAATTGCTGGGGTTGTTTTGTTCCTAAAGAGGGAACAGATGCCAAGCTGAAGAGGTAATTTCTGAGCACTGTTTCAAGATATTGTGAAAGTTCTCAACTTTTTGGTAGTAAGAAAAATAACACTTCTCTAATGATGCCCGTTTATTGCATATTGTTCTTCTGTATGCAGTTCAGTGCAGCTGGCAGAGAGAAACCCAGGGCTGAAGAAATAGCGTAGGGGAACCTGAGCAGCCCCGAGTACCTGCAGGCTGTGTGCACCGGCTCCTCTGGGTGCTGTTGAGCAGTCCTTAGCTTACGTCACCATGGACGAAATCAAAAGAGAACATTTGCATTTGATCCCAGGTGTCTTTACATTTTGAATCCAAACAGGAAAAAGCTCCTGGCAGCAGGAGGCTGGGTCAGAGGTGTTGATACTCCAAACACGTCCGGATGTCACTCTGCTTGCGTCAGATGGGCTGGCTGTGGGGCTTACTTTCCTTTGGTAATCTTAGGACTTACTTGCACAATAAAAGGTCCAAGTTTTTCCAACCTGTAAAGAGTCATAGCAGAGCTCTGTAGTTGTGAAGTATCATTACGTGCTCACAAGTGAAGAAGTTTTTACTAGGGAGGAGCTCAAACCAAAATCCTAAATGTGGATATTTCTGAACCTTGGAATCTGTATCTGCATTTGAGTTCTGCAGGTTACATGTGCCAGTAGTGTATTAAACCAGTGTATGACATGGAAATTTCCCTAAAACTTAGAGTATTCCACATCCATGTGCAGTTACAACTAATCCTGCAGGCTCTGCTAGACAGCTTCCAAGGGAAAACTTTGTTTAATTTACTATCAAGCCAAATCCACTGTATATCTCCAAGTCTCTACTTATTATTTGAACGTGTGCAGAACAGAAGCAGCACAGGCAGAAGTAATATGGTATTTCCCAAAATGACTTGTTTGACCCTGAGCTTGGGAAAAATACCAACCCGGAGAAGGAGAAGCAAGTTCTGTTTCTAGATCCACACAGGTTTTGGCTTCTCTAGTGATGTCTAGTCATGGCATTTTAAAAGGATGCAGTTGTTTTCAGTCCAAGAGCAAGTTGATTCTTCACGCATAGTTGACACTACTGTTTAGGCTGACGAGCCTAAATTTTAGGACAAACCACAGGAAATGGCTTGGAGAGGTGGAGGATATTAAGAAAATACTGTATTGCAGCTTTGGAAGTAAAATGAAACACTTTAGGCTCCATTTTCCCATATGATGTTTAAGGCCATTGTTTTCATATTATTTTTTTTGCAAAAAATATTGCAACTATTGAAAACAAATGTGCTTCAAAACATATAGTTGTTTTTTGTAATTTCAGACCAAGACAAGCCACATGAAAATCTTCTTCTCATGGAGGGCAGCCTGAGGTTTTGTGAAAAAGCAGGTTCTTTCCCTCCTCCCTCTATCCCCTCACCCCCTGGTTTTGGACTAATTCTGTCCCCTTGAAAGTATCACTTTCTGTTTGAGCTTGGGGAGTGAAAAGTGTTCAACTTTTTGCTTATGGAAGAATCTGCTTTAGCTGGGAAGTCAGATGCAGCGATAGGAACAGAAATAGCACTTTTAAAGCTGACAAACTGTATTGGCTTTGGTATGTACAGAATGGTAACAGCAGTCGCTAGTATCAAGAGGATCCTGTTCTTTCTCTGTCTGCCCTGTTGCAAGATAAGCAAGGGCTGACCTGAATTTCTGTTTGTTTGTTCTGCTGTGGGGTTAAATATTCATTTATTTAACCACACACACACCCCACCCCTAGCCCACCCCTGAATGTTTTATTCTGTTTTTGTAAGGGGGGGAATTCAACATTTTTGAAGGCAAAAGGAAAATCCTTGCCTGATGTAAGAAACAGCTGAACAAGACCTAAGCTGATAAGATTTATTTTTTTCCCTCACTTTATACCTGTGAAGAAATATAGTATTTTTAGGGTGAGGGGTGATTGTGGAAAGCAGTGATTGAACAAATAACTGCTTTAAGGCCAGTGCTAGAAATGCTTGCCAGTATAGTAATGTCAGTTGGAGGTGTGATTTTTGGCTGCATGTGTGTATTGGCAAAAGCCCTAGTATAGACATGGTTGTACCAGGAAAAAAAAGAAAAACCACCCCACAACTTTGGCGAGAATATTCTATTTTGCTTGGGGAGGGTATAAGCTCTAACAAAAAAGCATATTTTTTTTCTGCTGGTAAGTTGCAACTCCAGTAGAAGCTCGTGCCAAAATAGTTACACTGTTGTAGTGGCAAACCTTTTTCATAGATCAGACTTCTGAGTTTGGTATCCTAACATTAGCAGCTCTGCTCCTGTTACTGTTAATTTTAACAGCAGCAACATCTGAAGGTGATTTGAGTGCCTTCGACTTTGTAGCATTGTAATGATCTTGAATTTACAGATCTGCATTTCATTTACTCCCCATACTTAGAATTGCAAACGAAATTACACTGGACTACATCTTTTGCATGCAAGACATTTCTTTACAGTTCTTTTTTAATGGCTTTTTCCTAGCTACGACTCAAGTAAAAAGGCCCATGTGCTTTGCAACTGTCTAAAAGCTGAAGAATGAGATTATCTTTGGATTTATTTTCTGAATCATTACAGAACTGTTTGTAGTGAAACATGGTTCTTTGAGGTGTAACGTAGTCTTCATACCTAGGTTTTGCAGATTTCTGTAGCAGTTTTTTTATTGAATGTCTTTAATATATTGGTATTCTGGAGGGGCTGTCGTCATTACCTTGTGGAACTACATAGTCATATGTGTGACACCACAGGCCTTCTATGTGAACTTCACTCCTATTTTACTCACACGTTAGGATGAGAAAGAAGTCCTTTTTTCTAATGCTGAAGCACACTGCATCAGCCATCTTCAATACAAGAAACCAGGAGGGGTAAATACTCATTCCAGGTCCCAGTTCCGTGTCACAAGAACATTTCAGCTATTGTGTAGCCTCTCCAGGGTGCCCTCACACTAGGAGAGCAAAACCAACACTCTTCTCAGTACTGTCAGGGAGGTGACTCCTGGAGATGTGCAGTCTGTCCTCAGCGATCAGTGCTCTGCTTATCTTCCACTGGTATTTCATGCCAACTGACTTATATGAAAGAATACCAACGTTTGAACCTCAATCGCTAGACTTTTTGTTCAGCCTCCTATTGCCACGTTATGATACGGTACAAGGAATGTTATGGTTGTTTGGGTTTCTTCAATTTTGCTTTAAATTACCTCTCACTTCATTGGGTGTCAAATTTGGCCAGTGCTGGATGCTTTTGAAAATCCCACCCTTCAGTTGGTTTTCGTTTTATTGTTGTTTGTTATGTCCGATGTAGGGCTCAGTAATATTTACTGGCATAACATCTTGGTGGAGCAGAACAGTGATTTATTGTGATAAATACTGACATCACAAAACCACAGACAGTAATCTTGACCTTGGGGGGGGAAAAAAACGCCCTAAACACTAGGTTAAGACCTATTTAAAAAGATAGTTTATGTGACTCTGGTAGGATAAGAAAACTAAGCATGTTGAGTTTTAGAGTGTTTCCACTTCTAAGTTTATGTGTTTCATAGGGGGGTTTTGGGGGAAAAAAAAAAAAGGAAATGCCGGGGAAGGTCGGTGTTTGATAAATGGTAGACACATCTGAAGCTATATTTTCAGTATCCCTGGTGTTGCAATCTCACAGCTTATCTTTTTCTAGTCTTATGAAGCATGAAATAAATTAAAATCAATAGGTTTTTAGAATATTTGGGCTTTCTGGCATTTTTTCTTTGCTGCTCTGTGACTTGGACAACAAACATTGTGAACTGAGTAGCCTCAGTTTGTTAATCTCTCCCTTGGGTGCATCCTTTCTTAGTTCAACAAAAACACGAACACAAAAATCTGCTGCATGTGGTCAGTATTCAGCTTGCTTGGGCTCATATGTCTTGTTGAAACCAGAATATTTTCTCTCCAAGACAAGCCCAGCCCCTTATTCTTGGTAAGAATTCTCAGTTTTCATTCTGGATTTTAGCTGTTAACCCCTTTGCTATTTTGGCTTCAAGAATCAACTAAAAAAAAATAATCATAGTATATTTAAGGGAAATATGCATGTTTAACATTTTGTTTGTTTAAATAGCTGAACTGTGTTTGTTCAAATAGAAAACCACCCCAAACAAACAAACAAAAACACCAGGCAAGCAGAAGATCACCTAGCCAAAACCAAAAATAAGAAATTTCCTCCTCAAAATTGCAGCTTTCAAGAAACTTTGGATAATGAATTATAAACAGGAGGTTAAAATGGAAACACTCTTCCATCTGAATCTGCAGTGTCTGCTACCCAGTGCCTCAAGTACTTTGGCTAAAATAAAAAAATGTAAAAGCCTGACTAAATTCTGGCATTTGCAGCTTCATTCACAGTTTGAGTGGGTTGCTAGCAGCTTTCTACCTGCAAATGACGGGGTAAGGTCTAGTCTCAGGTGGGGATACGAGGCAGTTCCTCCAGTCCTCTTGCTATAACATGAACTCTGTCAGGGCAGCTATACCTTAACTCTACAAATCTAAAGATTCTAACAAAAAAACCCAAACTTATTCCAAATATTTTTTCTTAGGGCACCTACCAGATGAAATTGTAGTATGGCCAAGGTTTGCCCTGTGGTGTGCCCCTTACAAGGAGAGCAACAAGAAAGCGGGCAAAATAATGGTTTCTGGAGCAACATTTAATTGAAAGCTTTTCCCTTAAAAATATCATCTTTCCAGAAATGCAGATGTGCATGATAATCCTATAGGGATATTGGTATTTGGCCTCTAGGATTTTAAGAGTCCTGTTCCCAAGGTTAAGATATACAGAGAGCCAAATTTTATTTGAAACTATTATACAAGACAGATATGGAAGCTCATGGAGTATTACATTGCAAATCACATGTTAAAGAGAGACACATGGCTCTTGAGCTATAAAATGGATAGAGAAAGGAATGATACTGTAAAGATATCTTTAACCACTTGTTTTACTCATTAATCTGTAGTTCACAAAGCATTATTTGCAGCAAAAAATGCTGTTATAGTATTGTTTCTGAAAAGCAAACAAATATTTCAGATGTTTTTACTGCTAACATAACTGTGTAACAATAGCAAAACAAGTACTGATGGTGAGCAATGTTTCTATGAGTGAATGTGTTGAACAGCTGCCACTTTCCACCCCTGAGACTTCTGCATATCTATGTTGGATGAAGTGATTCCTGTAGCAGATTTGTAATACACTTTGTGTTGCGGGGCGGGGGGGGGGGGGGGGGGCTAGGTTAAAGGGAAGAGCTGAATCTGTGATACTGCACCTTCATGTAAGTTTCATCAAGTCAAGGGAGACTTCTGCTATTGGCATGACAGGGCTGTTGCTTATGGACAAATACAAAGGTCTGAATATGCCCCGTAGCAAAGCTTCTGACCCAGTGCAATACCATCACAACAAGGTGCTGGTCCCTTCCACCCTGACTCTCCTGTACACGGCTACTTTCGCTCTACCAGTTGCTCACTGGGCAACACGGTGTCCTCTCTCGATCTCTCTCTCTCTGTTTCCCTGTGGCAAACTGTTCTCCTTACCTGCATCTTCTGAAATGACATGAAGTCTTCTCGGGTATTCACAGTCACTCTGAGACTGTTGTTGTTTACCAGGTTTATAAGGAAGAGGGCATTGCAGCTTTGAAAAAAGCACTCCGAAGTTTACCAGAAGAATTACATTAGTCAGATATTACCAACTGTGTTGTTCCTAAGGGTATGTTCTCATGGTCTGGACATTTTGTATGAGTGGGTTAAGTTCTGGTAGCTACAGATGCAAGCAAGCAGCTGAACTTGATAGACACTCATTTCCAAAAACATATTTGAGGATATCATATTTTGCAGAATAGACTTAAGCCTGCTGCATTTGTAAGCAATGCAAAAAGACATAATGAATGGGTTTGATTGTCATAAGTCTTGATTTAAAAGAACACTCGTTATTTAGCCTTCGTCTACAGTTTATTGTTGATACAATCCATCAAACAGTCATTGGAGGTAAACAGTTTTCCCTCCTGAAAAAAAATTGTGTTTCATAAAGATGTGCATGCTTTTCCCCTTTACCTCACGCACCTCTCTGTGCCTCCAAGCAGCATATAATATGCTGGTTAGGACACTCCTGTGAGTTATGGAAAATGCATCTCTGATTCACACTTTTTTCATGCTCAGATCAGCATCTGGACTCTTAAGTCCCAGCAAATGCTGCACTCCAAGGGTTCCCAAATTTAGCGTGCTCAGTTTATACCACCATAGAAGGTAACAGCAAGTAACTGTAGCCTCATGGCAATTCTTATGGCACATTTAAGGTGAGGTTTTTGTTCACATCTGAACACTTCCAACAGGAGAGCTAGAAGAAACCCATTCCAGAGTGGCCCAATGGTTAAATGTTCAGGTGGGACATCAGTTTTAGGGTCTTCTGATCTCCTCCCTGCAGTGAGTGATATAACCTGGTGAGTTTGGAGTCTCCTTCCCTCTCCCTACTAGCTATTTTCTGAGCTGCAGCCACAGTCTGTGCAGTTGACATGCCCAAAATGTCATGTGCTCTGTTGTGAAGAGAGCAGCAGGAATAAAACTGAGCAGAAGCCTCAGAGATGTTCGCTGTCTCCAAGCTGGCAGCAGATGCAAATCCCAGAGAGTGCAGCAATTAGGGAATCACAGAAATTCATCTAGACTGTGTGGTACAGCCTGGGACCAATAAATGAGTGGATGTTGTAGGCTTCAAGGTAACTGTTACCATGGCTGGGGCCTGATCCTTGCATAGTTGTTTGGTTAAACCCTGGCATGAGGTGTCCCTGGGCATTACTGTCGGGGTGTGGGTCAGGAGCCTGTCTCCCAGCTCAGCAGGAATTTTGCCTACACAAAGTCCTCTTGTTAGCGGCTGTCTGGCTTCCTGGCGCGTGGGCTCTAGATGTGCATGTATGTACTCAGGCTTTTACAAAAAGACTTTGGATAAGCGGCTGTTACTTGAAAGACCCCGGAGCGACTTGTCAGCTGCCAAATGGGAGGCCCGGTGGTTGTTCCTGCTGCAGTAATCCCTTTGTTCTGCGGGATGGGTACCACAGTAGATCACAAAGTTGCTGAAGGGTTGCATGGGCTTCCTACCCTTCTAGGTACGGTGGCCTAACAGCTATCTCTTGGCTCTGAAGCTTGCCTCTTTGTTAAAAATAAAATCTGCTTAAGCGTGTCACCCTTTTTGAAAGAATTCTTCAGAGTTCAAAGTCAATTATCTCAGGGATGATGATAATCATTGGCCTGTATTTGAACTGTGGTGCTTAAAATCTAGAAACCAGTTCATGGTTAATCATTTAAGTTCATCAGAAATAAGATTCAAGTTGGGGCAATTAGACAATTGCTTCATTACTCAGACTGTCTAATGATGTTTCACTGATCTTTCACAAATGGTAATACAGTAGATGAACTGTGTGGTTGAAGAATAAGTTATTCCAGTTTTAGATAGTTGAAAATGACTTACCAAAACTGTTAATGGAAGTTATTCAAGATATGCTGTCTAAATCCTTTCCAATTAGTGTTGAGGTCTTGAAAGGCCAGTCTTAGCTTTTTATTAATATGTTCAGTTTATTAATGTATTTTTTTTATATATGCATAGTGTGACTGTCTGGTACATCTCAAGATGTTGCATAATTATTATCCTTTCAATTTGTTTTACTTGGGTTCTACTCCTTAGTCTTGCTTAAAATTCAGAAATATTTCATAGCTTAATAACTTAATAACTCATTAGAAAGCCATGACATGTACTGGAGGTTACCTCAAAGGCTATCCATATTTAACAGTAAACTTTAGATAATTCATTGACAGTGTGACTGTCATTGACCAGTTTAAATATTTAAGGTTGTGTTTTGACCTTTTGCCTTACATTTAAACCATATGGAGAAACTGAAACAGATTATGTACAGAACTGGGGTCTTTATCAAATGGTTATGGCGTTATGAAACAACAAAAAATTGCTGCCTTGCCTGATAATAATACTATATGTCTGTAATTTATTAGATACACACTTTTATAAAACTTTGTTACCTTATTCTGGTTTAAATATGAGTCTTCCTTATTAAAAATCCCTAATAAAAAGAACTTCTACTTCCAATTTTGGAGCAACATCTGTGGCCAACAAATTATCGCCTAAATATGATACGAGATAGAAATCAGGTTTTTGAAAAACAGGACTAATTAAAAATGTTAACGGTGTTTTTCAGGTCTTTCATGCCTTTATTTTGCTATATATAAAAAGGGCTTGTTTTCGATGCTTGAAGTGATGTTCTCTTGGGAACCACTTTACTGAGATCTAATGTACAGAACCAAGACTCAAGGAGAAATTGCATCCTAGAGTCACAAAGAAATCGGAAGCTTTAGGATGGTCTGTTCAGTTTTGATGGGCTTTTGTTGAAGGGCCTCGGGTGACTGAGGGACTGAAATCGCAGCACGTCTTTAGTCTCTGGCTTTTCACACTCTTCTCAGACTGTCTTCTGCTGACTGTAGGGTTCATGAGTGAACAAAACTGTAGCTTTGCACCCCACCATCTGTGTGTGCGCCTGGTTTGTTCTGTGTTGGTGGATACACATGATGTTTCTTTAGGTTGGCGATGTGACAGATAGTTTCCCATTCTCTCTCTGTTGACATCCATGAAATACTTTATTTCATTGAGTTCAAATGCTGCTTGAGAAACAAAATAAGCATGTTTTAATTAGTTTATGTCATAAAATGTAAGCTGTCATACTGCATTTACAAGGATTCCACACATTTCCATTACCATCCTGTTTTGATTTCACTTGGTAATTTTATTTATTGTAAAAAGGCTCAATGATAAGCCACCCATGCAAAGGGCTAATGACAGAGGGGTGGAAGGAAGATGGGGAAGTATTTTATTCCCTGATAAGGCTTCTGTATTGTTGGCCTTTGTGCAGACCATCATCCCTGAGTCCCTCTGCTGCATACCCTTCCTTCCCTTTTACTATCTGCCAGTCTATGGATGGCATAACTTGGTGACTCAAGGGATCATTAAGTTGAAGAGTGACTCCAGAACAGTTTCTGATGTGCTTCTGACACAGCACAACTATCCTTCACACAAGGCTGGAGGTAACTTTGAAGTATGCGGCTTTGTATTCTTCTGTATGGCACCTGCAAAGAAAACTAGCCTGTTACTGCGGTATTTTAATACAGTGAAGGCAGCTTGCTCCAAGTTCCCCAGCTGTTCTTGTGGACAACTGGTGACCCATAACCACATAATCCACAGTGTTTTGAACCGACAATTTGATGATAGATGCTTATTGTCTTACTGAGATGTTTTGAGACTAGGCAGTGATCTCTAGGTCCTAAATGTTGCAACTTTTCTAAGCAGTTTGCTGGTTTTGGACTTCCCCTGAACAGATGTCTGTATTTCCAGCCGCATATAGCAACGTGTACTTGTGCTTCTTTGTCACAGCTCTCTTCCTGTCTGAAAGCTTTTCCCTTCCATGCAGCTGCTTCAAATCTGCCTGTGTCTTTTGAGTTTTGCAGGGAGCCGATGAACTTGGCTGGTTCCCAGGTGGGTTCCGCACCTCGCCGGGTGCTCGGGCAGCAGGATGGGTGCATGCCCCATTGTCCTCCCTGCAGCACTGAACACTGGCCGGAGAGCCCATGCACTCCTTCCATGCAATGCCAGAAGCCTTTGGGGGATATTACATTATTGCCCTGGAGGGGAAACTGTAGAACCACTTAAGGTCTTGTAACTCACGATAGCTAAAAAGCTTAAGGCTGCCCTGGAGTATTGGTTTAAAATGCCATCGTTTCTGTAGTGAAGCCTAGAGCATGACATGCAGTCAGCGTCGGGATGCGTGGTGAAGTGATGGTGGGGTCTGGTTATGTTGTGTAACGGCAAGTTCTTACAGTAGTGAAATCTGAGACAACTCAACGGGAAGCTTTGGGGCCCCTTCGTTCTGTAGTACATGGTTCTCAAAGGCCTTTGCAGACCCATTTAACATATAGAGCATTAAGTGTTTTTTCTCCTAGCACCTGTAGTTTGGTTCACATTCCTCTCACCTTTTCTTACTACTAGGCTAGTGCCAAGCTGTTTGCAGAATTGCTCTGCTCTCAAAGACCTTTTCTGCTATGTTTTGTTCTAAATTAAGTACAAGAAATGCCTTTATTATTTGCAAGTTAAAGGCATATCCAGCTTTTGTCCTTCAAAAGAAATTTGGCTTCCTTTTGAGAGACAAATAAGTAATGAATTAGAAGCTAAAGGTGCTGTGCATCTAATTTCTGCAAGATTAAAGATCTTGTTAAATGAAGAATTTTTACTATGATTAATACAGCTTTATTTTGGGGAAAGATAGGGGGAAGCACTCCATTTTTTATAAAACGCAGCTATAACATCGCCCAAAGTTTTCCTTAAAAAATAGAATGAAACTAGGACTGAACTTCCCCTAATTGCTGGAGCAGTCCAAGACTTTTGTGTGGCTGTGGAGCTTTTGCTCTGTTTATGTTATAACTTGGAGTTGCTTTCTAACCATTTCCTAAGTAAGCACAATTTAACCAGTTAGCAGGCTGATTTAGAGGCTAAATTCCAATATCCTTGCTCTGTGAATGGTTCCATTGGCTTAATTGACTCCTTGGGAAGTAAGGAAGTATTCAGACTAAAAGTGATGGACCTCGGGTTTAGCTAGTTCTATTTAGCAGCCAGCTGAAATACAACTTCTTCTACATATGAAAACAACGGTGCTTTTCATAATTCCATCCTCAAGAGATATAGTCACTAATATAATGACAATTAAAAAGTTTTATTGATGCATATATTTCTTAGCCTTGGCACACCATGAAGTACTCAAAGAAACCAGAGGATTTTTTTTTTATTTTTTTTTTACAGCTAGTCAGCTAACACTCTTAAGAAATCTTTCATTGTAGTCTGTGTAGTTCAAGGTTTGAAACAAATTTTATTCCCCAAAATAAACTGACAAGTGCATGAGGTGAGAATGCAATTAAAAATGCCCTGCCAATTTTATAAACAGACAAGCCAAGGTACAATTAATTTCTCAAGTCCTCAAGGGACCTAATAGGTTTGTGACAGAACCTCAGGAGCTGTGCTGTGTGTTGATCCGCATCAGGTTCCCTAAAGAGTAATTCAAGCACATTTTTATGCATCCCAGAAAGGAGGTAGGAACCCCTTTCTAATGCAAGGTAACTGCTCTGATATTCCAGTTGTTTGATGAAGAAAGTATACATTTCTGTTATCGGGACAGAAAACAATGAACACAAGTTCTTAAAAGCTTTTAGAAGAAAGTTCCTAAAGGATGGCATGTTAATTACTCTTAGGTATGTTTCAGTTTAATGATAGCTAAATATGGTGCTTATGCAGGGTTAAATTAATCAACAGCTTCCTAATTAAATAAATATCTTCTCCCAGGGATTTAAAATGTGGATTTTTTTGTTCTTATTAAACAGTCAAAATGCTTTTGTCAGATAAGGCAAGAAATGGATTGTTGAACCTAGGAACCTCCTGCATACTATTCCTGAATATATTAGCATTAAATATTTTGCCTTCCAGACAATAAATTATGAAAAGGCTCTTTAAAGTGAGGATGATAGGGAAAAGATGATGGAGGCCAGTGAGATAGTGGTTAACACATTCGCTTGTAGTGTTTGCAACCTCGCTTCAGACATGCTGTAATTTGTGAAGAGAGTTGTCTGTTCTCAGCTGAGTTTCATTGTGGGGAAAGCCCATCACGGCGGCTTTGCTTTAGAGGGGTCATGGACTTAGATGCTCAAGCTGAATATTAGAAGAATTGACAGAGCTGAGGGAGGAGCCTTTTCTTCACTGGCCTCCACTTGCAGGAGGTTTTAAATTCTCCAGATCCTCAACTACATTTTTTTGAAGTTATCAGATGAAGTCCATTGTGTTACCTTTGATGTGGGCTGTAGACCAGTGTTGTGAAAACTCATCCTTGAGCAATACGCAGCCCTTCTGACTCTTCCCATCTCCCTGTCGCGCTTTTGCATTTCCAGTCGGCAGGGTAACTTTCACCACCCTACGATAATTGTTTGCTAGCACTATTAATGAGCTCTACAGCATTGGCAAACAGATCAAATTGGTTTGCCCCATTCTTACTCAAAAACGAGCTAAATTAACAAATTAGTAGTATTAATTGGGATTTAAATAGGATGACGTTACCTTGGATAGATTTTATAAGGACATGGATGAAATGGGTAGCTGGTGCATTTTCATGTACAAAATCCAGAGTCTGCTTTGAATGTTTATCTTAAATTTGTCTGTAAGATATGAAACTCCATTTCAACCACATAACTACCTTTTAGTATCCTTGCCAATCAGCAGTAAAATGTCAAACACACACTAGGAGCTTCAGAAATGGGACCATTTTATAAGCATGCAGTGAACTTTTTTATCCTAGCAAAGTTTATTTAGGTATCATAAGTTGATAACATTTCAATGCACGAAGAAAGTGTGTTTTCTTTCTTCTGAAACAGACAGTGTGCCCCTGATATAACTATCCTGAAGTAAAATATAATGAAGTCAGCTTTTGTTTTATGAACAGTAGCATCATGTCATATCCTGGCAAAGTTTAACTGGTTATATATATTACATTAATATTAAAAAAGAAGAGAGATCATAAAAACATATTTAATGGGACATGAGAAAAATAGAGCTTCTAGATTACAATACTGTGAGAGGCATTTTTCTCCTCTAAAAAGGAACAGTGAATCTGAGTGAGAAAAACTATTCAGCAGGGCTCTGAAGCTTTTTCTCACAACTCTATTCAAATTTAGTGAAAGTGAGTATTTTTTCTGTAAGGCTTTGGATCATCCTCATAAGTTTCCATTAGAGAAATCTTTTCTGTCATCCTAGGTAAAAATCCAACCCATCCCCACCCCAGTTTTACTGAATCCTACAGGATTTTTCCATAGGAGTAATTAAGAACACTCATCTTTTCACTTTCTGCCATAATTCTTAAAGAGCTGTTGGAGAAAAATAGTCTTTAGGGGAGTGGAACAAATTCCTTCTGAGTGAAAGTGGCTTGCCCAATGCCACATGGATGTCCTGAGTGAGGAATTCCAGTGTAGGTTGTCCATCACTGCTTTGTGCGCTGTGGCCATGGGGTGATGCTGTCATTGAGACTGGAACTGTCTTGCATTTCCGAGTAGCCTGGAATGGGGCCACGCACCCATGGTTTTGGTCTAGTGTTTACACGGAATCTGTTTGCGTAACCGAGGCAATGGAGTCTGTGTAAACAATTCCCATCGATTATGACAGCTAACGCTGGCTCAGCAGTGTTAGACTCAGTACTTAAATATTTCAGGCTGATATCTATTTGTTTTCTCACTATACCAGAGTGTTTATTAATAAGATTTAGTATGTAAATACTCTTCTCTAGTACTCAGTGCTGAACATGCTCTCCTTTTAATGGGATTTTTGTTGCGTCCTAGTAATATTAGCCTAAGAGCCATTGAAGGCACAACCTTGTGCTACTTCAAGCTTTATTACTGCCTGTGTAACATGCTGCCCTGAGTCATTAAAAAAATAAATATAAATTAATTAAATGTCTCAATGGAAGATGATGACACAAATATTGTAGCAAGCCCATAAATTGATGGTCATCGTCAAAACCACAGGGGCTTTGACATGCAGATCTAGATACAAAGAGAGAGAACCTGCAATCATTTCCGATTACCTTGTTGTCAAGCTGACATTCCCCCTTGCTTAGTCAACAGCCTGTTTCTTAACCTGTGTCACCCCTGCTCCAGTCAAGGTTGTACAACGCTGTCTCTGTTCCAGCAGCCATTTTGGTATTGTCATTTCATTGAAGCACCCTATAGGTAATATATTGCACACTTGCCTGAGGAGTTTTTCCTACTAGTCTGTGTCACTCATGGGGAACCTTCGGTGCATCTGCTGCCATATTTTATTTGAGAAGGTGTTGTAACTCATTGTAGTTGGCACCAGCCCCAATCAAGGTCAGTGCCAAACTTGGCACTGGTGCCAGTGGTCTATTATCCCTGGCATAGCTACACCACTTCTCTGAAGGACATGAGCTGAGTCAACAATAGCATGTTTCTGTCACTACTGCTGGAAGTTTTGCTGGAAAAATAACGTTGGCAGAGTTTGGATTGGTTTTGTCTTTCTTGTTCCTAGCCAGCATAGCAATACCAGAAAAAGATTCTCATGGAGACTAAGCATGAGCACTCTGTGGCTTGTGGATGCAGCTGATCAGCGAGTCCTTCAGTCTGACCAGCTTCAGGTTGTGCAGCCCACAAAAGCTGCAGATGCCCCAGCCCAGAGCGACTGTCCCGCTCTCATCTCTTCTGAGCAGAGCAAACCTGAGAGGTCCAATGTAAACTCTACTGCCTTCTGCTGTTTCTCCTCTTCTGAAGTGCTGCAGATACTAGCAGGGGACTTTGGTCCTCAAAAGCTGAAGGTGGTTCTTAAACCACCGGCCTCTTAGGAGTCCCACCCAAGCTGGATTTGCCCCATGCTCTTTTCAACCTGTCCCTCACTAAAGCATATATTCATATTAATAATTTAATAATTGATGTGATCAACTGGGCTTGTTCTCAATGTATATAATAACAAGCTCAGCGGCAGTGAGACTAGGAGGAATAACCGTGGGAAAAACAACAGTAGCACAGAGTAGGGCTGGTGTTTGGATTCCCGTAGTCTTCCCCTCTCTCTTTCCACAAGGCTAGGAATGTTTAACCATGCAAGAATATTAAGGTTAAAGAAGAAGCACTGACTTTAAGCTTACGAGGTTGTGTGTTGATATGATACAGTTCTGGGGGAACATCGCCCTGCAGTCAGGTAGTGTAAGAATGTAAGTTTCAATCATGGTTCAGGAGTTCCTTCCCTTCATGGTTTTAAGAACCTTACCATTATTATCTATCTTTCTGTGGTTTTCTAGACTGTAGTTGAGTATCATAATATTACGGTACAAATTAATTCTGCTTCCAGTGATTTTCCCCAGATCTCATTTGCGGCTTTCCTGAACAGGTTATGAAGCGCCACAACTCAGTAGTACCAGTTATTCATTTCTCCATTTAATGGGTAGTTTTAATGTTCTAGGAGAACTTGTTTTCTTAACTTAATGGTAGTAATTTTAGGCTGTTGCATAGCCTTTAACTAGTTACTATTTGGTTTTTACTCTTTGGACAGCTGTAGTTACACTGTTCTGGCATTGTTGCAAATACAGTTCTACAATCTATGTAAAGCAAGCACTTGTAATTTCATGGGTAGTTTCAACTTTGTCTTTTTTTTTTTTTTCCTTGTGCTTAGTCCTAATCATGTAACATCTCTAGTGACACTTCACCATTGGCAAAGCTTCCATAAATTCAAAAGTTTTGTAACGTTACAGTCTGTTAAATGTGCCACAAGGAAAATATTTTATATATGTCAGTACGTTTAAGTGTGCTTTACTGACACTCTACTTTCAAAGGGTTTTATCTGGAGGTACCATTCCCCCTTGGTTACTGGTGGACATTTAAGCCCTGGTCATGCAAAGGAAATTTACCGCTCCTGTCTTTCCAGGGCCTGCTTCCAAGCGTGGGATTCACAGATCTCAGCTAAGCATAGGAGCCAGGTTAAGGAAAGCCTGGGCAGAGACTGCTTTCCACCTCTTCTGCCAAAGCTGCCATTCTCCATCTTAGAGGTGCTTAAATTCCACCTATATGTCGCATGTGTACATGCTGCATGTTTTCCAGGGGTCTAAGTTTAGTTACCTTTGAGATGCCAAATACAATTCCTGCCCCTCACCTCCTGCCACCCCAAGCCTGTTGCACAGATCAGTGTGTCAGTTGTAACCTGTTCTGTCCACCTTCTCAAACTGTTACTAGGCCTGGCTTTGAAAGGCAGGGGCAGGTTGTCCCTCAAAGCTTTAGGCTGATCTCTGGGCTGGATCCCTGCTGCAGTCCCCCTTGCCCATTGGTAAATTCCGTGTCTCTGGATCACCTCTGTTTAAGCAGTGACGACAGTGCCAATACAACATTCGTAGGCTTTGGGATATGAGTACTTGCTCATTCATTTCATATTTTAAAATGATGTGATTTTAGTCTGTGCCTGTTTTTCCCTGTGTCCCAGCTCAATTCACAAAGGAAACCAGGTTTATTCATGCATTATGTCTGGGGTTTACAGACACATTCAACAGTGAATTAAGCTGGCATAGCTGAAGCAGTTTCTGCTCGTGGCTGTACATACTGCCTTTCTTTGGGAGGTTAGTACAACCACTGTGGTGATAGCTGAATGGGATGTGCATTTGTTCCTCTACCACTGTTTATAAACTGCTGTATTAATGTAGCCTGACATTGGTTTAATTTACAGTATAATACTGGGCTGTAAACTGCAGCTGTTCACAAGTAGATTCATTTCCCATCCAGCCACCTACCCAGTGAGGGCGATAACTTCCAGGAGCCCAGCAGGGTACAGCTTCAGTCAGTCCAACGTAGTCTGCCGGCACATGTGTCAGCGCTCTCTGTCCATCCACGTCCCCACGGTGACCTCTGGTTTTGCTGGCTGTTCACAACGTTGACCAAAAAACACCTTGGCTGGAGCTCACGCTAGACTGTCAGATAAATAAGTGCTTATGAACTAGGGGCTCACATAGAGGTAGTATTCAGTAGCTTTCCCTTATTTTAGTGTATTGGGTAATTTGGTGGAATAGACCTGATGGTCATTTACAATCAAACCAATTACTTCATTTAGGAGACAAGGCATTAGATCTACACGGTAACTTCTCTTCAACAAAACGCCGCTGCTATTTAGATGTTATCTACATTTTCTGCGTAAGGGTTGGAACAGAGCCAAGCACTACATGGCTCCAGAAAAAAATATTGCTTTAAAATTTTACTTGGCTTTTTAAAGGATGATTTACTTTTTATGAGGTGAGGAGAAAAAGGAAGGATCTATGTGACACAGAAAGAGACAGACAAATTTTTATATTGAGGGTATCTGAGGAAAGTCTTAGAGGAGGATTTTTCAAATAGCTAATATTTTTTTAAATCAGAAGTATGTTTCTTTATGTTTGCCATAGCTATCAAACTATGCTGAAGGAACAACAATACATGCGTGTATACAGTAATGCTGGATTATATCAGAGCATGCTGTAAAATCTACAAGTTCCCCTTGAAATCATAGGTATAGTGTGTTTCTGCACCTCATTGCCATCTCCATTTTGAATATTGGGCTAATTTACTTTCTCCATTGTTGTCTTGTCTCCATTTTGGGTTGAGATTCCCTGGGAAGGGAGAAGGTGCTAACAGTACAGAGTGAATGACAGGCTGGCATTTTTTCAAAAGATGCTTCATAGCGCAATAGGATGGGAGCAGCTTTTGAAATCCCATTCATTCTGGCTTCTTGACACAGGCTTAGGGTCTGCAACAACAAAACATCCCCTGAAATGGAACAAATGGCCAGTTGTTTTAGCACAATTCTTTAAAATATAATTTTTTGGAGAATGTACAGAGAGCTTGGGCGAGGGAGAAACAAACAAGGCAGTTTCTCCCAAGAGAGGTTCCTTGTTTACTGAAAGCTACCACAGAAGAAGGGAGAGGCTTTCTGCACAAGAGCAGGAAAAACCATGATTCAATAAGTTATGTGGAGCAGGAATGTGTGCAGTTCCACCTTAGAGCAATCCAGTCTAAGCCTAGAGAGTACCACAGTGTGGTGCATCGGTGACATGCAAGAAGCTATACCTGCTTTTACATGTGTTCCCATGCATTTCTTGTGACTGCATAGGGATGGAGCATATTAAGCACAAAAGTGTGGGTGCATTTGCTGTAGGTCTTCCAGTCCCCCTGAAGAGTGAAGCATCATAAATTGCTAATCGGATGGGAGCTCTGGGCACTGGGATGCGCTGAGCTACCAGGCGATCGTGGTATGTTAATAGTAGTTGTGAGCCAAGAGTCCCTGTGCTTTATGGTCCTGCTTGTGTAAGGAGGACACTAGGTGCACTGTTTCCATGTAGGAGGACCCACAGTGTGACAGTCTGTTGTAGTTTAATCTGCAAGATCAAAAATAATATGCACTTGCAATACAGAGTAGAAGTCAACAGAAGAATTTTTACCAGGACTGTGACATGTGCAAACCCCTGTTCTAAAGTACAAGCTGTAGTTAATTCCTTTGTTTTACTTGTTATATGCATTAATTGACAACAGAGAACTGGGTTGTGCCATCTGGCAATAAACCACCAGACTAGAATATCTAATCTGATGGGCTTTCTTCTCTCTCTTCACTACATTAAATGCATTTTCTGGGTTTTTTCCCCATGGACTTTCAAGTGAAGGTGGCAATTTTCACAAAGTGTTGGGAGATCTTAAATTTGAAATCTGTAAATGAAAGGTATCTTCAGGTACTTCTATCATTATTAGCACATCACTTCTGTATTAGATGATTAAAACTGAGTCAAACTATCAAATACACGTAATTTAAAAAGAACCACATTTTTAGAATGCCAGCCATTTTGCTAGGTCATTAAAAGACAGAATGTTTCAGCTGATGTTATCAAGTTCAGAAATACCTTATTTGAGAGAGAAGATTCAAGAGGTACCAGTTTGTGCATACTGCTGTTCTTTTAGCATAAGCTAACAAGAACAGTGTTTGTTAGAGTAAAGGAAAGCTGTTTAAGATTGGGATAGTTCCCATATAAAACAGCCTCTAAAAATTCCCATGTAAAAGTTCAATATTTTTTTTCTGTGGGAAAATAAATAAAGCATTTTGAGACCCTCAAGTTGTGGACAGAAGGTGTATGGCAGTTATCCCACCCTTGGGTTAGGGAATGCAGCTAGGTAAATGTAATAGTGTCCAGGGTTTTTTTAAAGTAGATTTCATAGTCATATATATTGGCTTCTTGTGTAATCTGGAGCAATTCTAAATTTATTCTAATTCATTTCAGGAAATCAAACCAGAGCAGAGACTATATTACATCCCGTTCTAGTAGCTTTCTCAGTAAATGCTCTGGTTTGCAATTGCAAAGACCAGAGGATCCCTGTAACTCAGAGAAGTGGAGAATTGTGACTGTCTGGTAGCAGGTCCCGTGGTTTTAATTCTTAATAGGGGGGGCGGCGGGGGGTTTACTTTAAATCTTGTATCATTGCTGCTTTGAAAATTTCATGGCTTAGAGATTGGTTACAAATCCTTTTTTAGTTGGCTTTTTTGGTGATCAAAAATGGGAGAGAGCTGTGGAAAACTGGTGATTTTGTCCACATTTGAATGATACCCCTAAAGAGCCAAGTGAAATATGGTGTATCTCTTTCCAGCTAGGAAATTTGCTTGCCTTTATTGTTGCTATTTACAGGATGCCTTTCATTTTGTTGTTGCATGCGTGGTTTGCTCCTGGTTTTAAGCTGCAGTGTTTACCTACACAACAGGGCAAAAAGCAAGCTACCATTACACCTGTGTGAAAACTATTTCATTTAGCCAGCAACTACCAACAGCAAAAATGTAAACCACTGGCTTACTCCGAGTAGCTGGAATTGCAGAGGCAGGTAAAAACCAGTTAAAATTTGATGCTCAGCCACATGGTGAGTTTTTGAGAACCCCAGCTGGTTGAGGTGTAAGAACATCTGTGATTGTCAACAGTTCATTAGAAAATTACTGGCAATAAAAAAATGCCAGCCCCCCTCTTCCTGAAAGCAATTTGATTCCTGATGGTCTGCCTCTCCTCTGTATCATTTTACTTTGTTCACACAGAGACAAAATTTGCAACAAATTTTTCTTCTGTGTTTCCCTTGTGGTGTGATGATCTAACATCATTATTCACTCCTTACTTATACCGGATTTGAATATTCCATTGTTTCTTGGACAATAAAAACATCGTTTGCCTAGCAGTCATCACATACATTAAATCTTTGCCATATGTGTATTACATTCCTGTGTCATATTCCTTGGACAGAGCCTGGGTAAATTCCTTTGGCTCGAGTTTTGACATGATGGTTATAACAACTGAGAAAGCTTCCATTAATAACTGGTCAGAGCACTTAGTTAATACTTTATCAGAAACCTTTGCAGTATTTGGTTGATATCGATCTCTGGTGTGCGACTGTCTAGCAGTTTGCACATTAGATCAAAAATATGCTGAAGTCAGGACCAATGAACTGCTTTTAGGCCTACGGAAAAAAGATGGCATGCTCGATCAGACCCATCTGTGCAGGGGAGCTAAGACAGGGTGTAAGTTTGGCTGTAGGATCTTCCTGAGCTTTGCAGTTCTGTTGCTGCTTGGATTCTTCTCTCTTTTTGGCTGCCTGCAGCAGAATTTCCATCACTAATGTTGTCTCTGTGCCACATAGCAATAGGGGTAGGAGAATGGTCTACTATTTAGTATTTCTTTCTCACATGTTTCTGCAGCTCCCCCTTATTTCTTTTCTTGTATTTGGCTATAGACTTCAGGGTGAGATCACACATGTATAGAATGAGAGCTGCAGAAACACATTACTCGACCGTATTTAGTGCCAGCATTTGAAAGTGCCAAATGGCTTTTTGGGCTTTCAGTATCACATGTTGGAGACGTCACAGGCTACTACTATTCATCGCTATTTACTCCTTGCAGCACTTGTGTACTGTTTATAAATATTTTCACAGATGAACATACCTTTTTAGCTACAGGATGTTGATGGCATTGACCTATTGTATAAAAACAGCGTAGTGCTTCTGGTCCAGTGGTTCTGAGTTTGTAGACTTCTCTATTAAACATTTGAAATGAGCCAATTATAAAAGCAAAGACAGTTTAACCATGACACTTGTTCATTGTTTTTTGCCTCAGCAGTTCTGTGTAGACTCTCTTCATAATTAAGGGCTTTACTGATTAAAGAAGATTCCCAGCAGTCACCCTGGAATTGGATTAACAGCACAAGAAACTCCCCCTTGCTAACCACATGTTCAGTCCCTTTATATCTTCCCATATACAAGTCCTTCTTCAATTTGTTTAAATGAATTGCTGTAATTTGGCTCTGTGGACTTGAAGAAATCTAGCCAGGCTTTATTTAGAAGTATAGTGGTGCATAGAGTCTCCATCTGAAATTAGGGCCTTGTTGTACAAATGATTGTATAAACACAAATTAAGATAAATACTCTGCACTGATGAGTTAATAATCTTGGTTGTCAAGACAAAGAATGGAAGAAAAGAGCAGTGCTACCTCTGCCCTACGCTGCGGATGCACAGATAGTAACTTACCAAACATGACGCGGAGAATGTATTACAACATTTAGAACTGAACCTTCATTTCCCATATCTGAATATGCTTTCTTAATTACAAGACTGACTTCTGTCTTGTCAGTCATTATAAAATATGCAATCGTTTAAGTCTGATACTGTGCCAGGCCACGTATGGTTGTGAAAACAATATAGCTAACATTAAACAGAACTGTATTTCTTCTTACCTATAGATGTGTGAAAATAATAAACTCTTTCTTCCTGAATTACAAACTGCATCCTTGATACACTGGTACAAAAGAAGGATATTTTTTGTATATCCATGTTTTAAAGCTGCTGTCTGGTTCAGTGCATCCCAGCAGTCTCCATCCATTTCTAGGATCACCTTTGTGATAGTGGTGTAAGTATGTTTGCACAAGTCATGCTGCACAACTTGGTTGTGTTCATTGTCTTTTGGGAAAAGTTTTTCTTTCTTTAGGCTCAACTGAATCTGCCATTATCATGTGAGGCGATTTATTTTTGGATATCCTCATAAGTTATCTTGGGTAACTTCACAAATTGGATAAATTAACAAATATCTTGAGATATCTTGGATGTGAAGAAGTGACTAACAAACTCAGTAGATGTAGGATATTGGCAGATGTACTTCAAGGAATCTAGCCATGGTGCATCCCATCCACCTGCCCAAGTTACCAACCCTACAGCCGACCTGACAAAATCAAATGTGAGAGGGTGTGCTTCTATCATTTCATTGCAAAGACCAGAGGCTTAAATCAAACTTAACCTTTTTTGGCAATATAAGCTGAACCACCAAGCTTTGCACCGAGCCAACTGTTCTGTGGCATCAGCTCTACTGTATGGGCAGAAACATCCTGCGAATGGGAAGGGACCAAGTGCTGGCATGGCAGAGGACAGCATATCTGAAAGGCATCTAAGGGAAATTTGTGGCAGAGCCCTCAAAGCTTCACCAGAACGAAGAGCTGTGTGAGAGCTCTGCAGTCAGTGTCACAGCCCTGTTCACAGCGTTCAGGTCACCTGCATTGTTAGGGACCACACTGGAGCTTGTCATGTCTGGGTACCACGCTGGTTTCGACTGGGTTACCAACAGAGGGGAGAAAAAGAAAACGTGGAGTGTAGATGAGCCCCATGTATGCGGGGATGAGGGGGCCAGGCTGAGTTTTCACCTTGAAAACTGCAAAAGCAGTTGGGATGGATACCCTGCAAAGTGCAGTGAGATCCTTGATCACCAGCACAGCTCCTCCTCCTGGAGCCAACCAAGACACGTGGTGGGAACACTTCCCGAGAGAGCACTTGCAGTCCATCGGTGGGTTTGGACGCTGTATCAAGCCCAGAGGCTGTATACTTCTTGTGCTGTAATTTTTATCTTAATGGTAATGAACTGGGTTGGGATGTCCTGAGATAGTGATGATATTCCTGTAATAATAGTAAGATTCTAAAATGTTAAATTTTTCTGTGAGATTTGCAAGTCAGAAAAGGCTGCTGATGCATTTTGTATACTGTTTATACAATTTTTAAATACTGGGTTCATATCTTTCACAAAAAAAAAAAAATCTCATTTCCAGGTTTAGAGCTTATTTTGTCATGAGAAATAATGACAGTATGAAGATGGCTCTTTAAATATCTTACAAAATGACACAATAGTGCTCCCTGTGCTTGAGCAATGTGGTTTTGGGTTTTTTTTTACTTTCTTGGGAATGGTAGGGAAAGGAAGAGGAAATTGGAGAGACATTTAAAAATGTCAGTTCTAGTTCAAAAATTACACTAGCAAACACTCTTGACCAAGGTGTTGAATTATAAAGTTTGATATTCCATAAAGCTAAATAATCAGAAGTAATGCTGCCAATAAAAGACGCTCATTTATTTACTCGAGGTGCCCATTGTTAGCACTAATAATACATTACAACATATTGAAATTGCCAGATAATTCTTTTGTGACTTTTATGCTGGATGATATTGTTATTTAAATGAACCTGCAGACCACACTGTAATGAAGAAATGCATGTTTTGCTTAACAGTTATCAACCAGCATTCCAGCAAAATGAGAATTTTTGCCTCCATTCATTCTGAGGGGAAGCTGGGGGTCACTGTTTTCAATATGGACCTTTTAAAAGCCTTTCAGCAGTGAATAATTATAAGCCACGGCTTCTGAAATTACCTGTATTCACTGTAGGGAAGAAGAAACTTTAATCTTTTGTAATGAAGTACACTTGCTCATTCAAACTTCGTAAGACTTTCTTAAAATGGCAGTTGCATTGTGCTGATTTACTATTAGATGGCGTAATAAAATAAATTGATTTTTAAATATACGGATACTCTTGTTTATTCAGTTTTACTTTTCTTGAATTTTGGATCCATCTTGTCAAATAATACAGATGGAAAAAAAGTGTTGAGCTCTTGTGTAAATAACCTTATCTGTACAAATTGCTGTTTACTAAAACAAATGTTACTTCATTTGTAGTTTCAAATTCATTTTGCACTTTCATTTGAAGATTGGGGTTTGAAACTGTTTTGGTCATGCTAATTTTTCTATATTAAGTTTTAGAAAAAGATTTTCTTTTTTATAGTTCAAAACTATGCAGAAGATAGGGATTGGAAATATGGCTTGCAGCAATGGGCTTTGGACTTCTCTCTTTGTTCTTAAAAACAAACAGGTTGGCAATATTCATTGGTGTAAAGAAACAGAAAAGTCATTATCTGGGGAGTAATTTAAAAAAAATTATATGCAATAATTTGTTAATTATTGCCAGAAAAAAGCATGCAGTTTTACTTCTGAAAATGTGTGTTCCGGTTAATGAAAAACATTACCCTGCAGCCTCTGTGGGATTTTTTCCACTTGTAAAAGTTGTTGGTTTTTTTTCTAAAGGAAGAAACAGATCCCACATTTTCCTAAATGGGTTTTTTAGGCAAGGGCTAATGCAAGCCTCACCTTCAGACAACAAGCAAGCACTAAGCTAAAGGTTGAGGTTTTTGCTTTTGAATTCTTTGCATTTACTTTTAGAGTAAAAATACCTCCTTTTTTTTGGTTTTGTTTTGTTTTCTTTTTTTTTAACTAAATGCAGATGGCAAATTGGGTTGATTGTTTCAATCAAACATGTTTTTCCTGTACTTTGAATGATCCAGAGACTTGATTTCCCCACTCAGAGGAAGTCTTCTTCCCTGTCCTGTACAGCACCAACACATTTCTGTTAGCATCACTCAAAAAACACTTCATCTGTAAAATAGAATCTAGATTTGTAAATAAAATAATTTCACAGTAGCTAAAAGTTTTAATCCTGCCTATGAAGCTGTTTAGACTGAGTGATGCTGCTCAATTATTTGTCCAACAGAGTGGGAGAGGAGGCAGCAGGAATAGCCATCTGATAGAGGTAGATGGTGTTGGTATTGAAGTCGAGCTTTTTTTAACCCCCTACTTATGGTAACTGTATTAATGGATGGGTAACCAGGTAGTTTGCAGCTGTATATGTCCATCAGCCAACTCGCTAAATATTAATTGGACCATTTGCCTGTGTGTTAGTCATATTTAAATGTGGGCCGTATGTTCAGTACTCTTAAGGGGCTGATCCATATTTCATTCAACTCTTCAGTGAACTTTCTGTTTTCTGTCCATGTACCCAGGCTCCCAAGCTATGGCAACACGCACAACTAGGTGTCTAGAAGAACATAATACTTACTATATACCCAGCAACATTTTTGTGCTATGAAATAGCTAGTACCAGGGCCCTTAGGCAGCGTACAAATACAGGGCAAAGAACTGCTACCCCCGGAGAATTTACATCCAGATGGCTGAAGCATATAAAGATATTTTCTCAGGGTAACAAGTTGCCTCATGTCAGCTGATGGGAACATGCATTCTCAGCAAACGCAGAGTAATTCAAGCTGATTTAGCCCTTTCTCCTGTGATAACTTTTAAACCCAACGACAGGAGACAACAGGTGGATATAAGCAGATGGGGAAGCAGGAGGAGTGAATAAGGAGGTCGGCTTCATAGCTAGTGGGCTCAATATTGCAGCAGCACAGCCATTGTCAAGCTTTTTTTTTCTGGCATCAGAGTTAAGAGGAGGCTTGAGAGGGGATTTGAAGGAGGATAACGAGGCAGCTTTGTGGACATGAACAAGGAGCTCTACCCAAGCATGGGGGCAGCAGGGGAGAAAGCACAAAGAACCTTGCTTGAAAAGGTAACAAATGGGTGATGGAGCCTACTGTCAGGGGCTGACTGGAGGTGGGAGCTCTCCCCTCTGGAATAAATGAATGAGAATAGGTTGGGAGGGGATTAGGCTGAGAATGCTTTGAAAGAAAAAGCAAGTAGATTATGTTTATATAACAGAAAAAGGGAAACCACAGCAAAGAGGAGTAACAGTGGTCAAAGTGATGAGCAAAGAAAATGCTGGTATCAAAAATATTCTTCAAGTTTTTCCAAAGCTGCTCTTTCAATAAGCAGAAGGAAGAGGTGCATTGTAACGATGGCTTTGTATGCATCACCATCATAACCAACTCCTCACAGTTGCTTTTTGAAACTTGGGAATTATCACTAGAAATTTTCTAAGCCTGGCATCTACCTTTGAGGTGAACAGTTACATTGCCTGTGCCAGAAGAATTTTCTTGTTCTTTACTATAAGGAATTAGGACAATAATGTACTTCCCTGCTGGAAAAAAAAAAAGTCATTGGTCTCTTAATGGGCATTTTTTAGAATTATTACAAGAGTGGACTCGTTGCTTTGTTGATTTGTCATAATAATTTAAAATACAGCTTTACGGATTTCTCAGTCTGTTAGAAACACTCATTTTGTTTTGTCAGATGTGCAGTTTTCATTACTGGCTTCTGAAAAAAATTACTGGCTTTTTTAAGAGGGTGTTTACTACCAGGCAGTCTTATAGCAAAGCACATATCTGTCCTTAGGCAACCATATTCCTCAAAAACTAAAAAAAAAACCTCATAACTGAGGATATACTGTATTCTTATATGAACCATCTGTTGTTGATGGAAAGGCAGGAACAGATGATCTGAACTGGCCTGTTAGGCCAATAGCAGCATGATCCTGCCCTGGATGGAGACCCAGGATTTAGCTTGACCTCACCACTTCTGTCCTCTGTGCCACTGGAGACCAGTGGAGTGCACTGGTGCCTCCATCCTTTTGGGGATGAGCACAACCAGCACAACTGCTTGTGTGGCCATTGCTAACTCATATCCATGTTGCTGTGCTGACGTCTTAAGCCTTTTGGTTTTGCCTCCTGCACAAAAGGCACGTGCAGTTTTTTAGGAAGAGAAAATAGAAAATGTTGATGTCAGTGCCGTTGAATGGATGAATTTAACAGTGAATACTAAGCTGTGTCTGGATGTTTTGATGTCAGGGTGGCCTTATTACTGTACACACTTACAGAGGCTTTTGTAATCAATTGCAAAGCTGTGTGATGGTTTTGACGTGTAACACATATACAAGGGTGCACTAATCACCAGTTTAATATAATGCTTAGCCCTGTTGTGAACACTCTCATTTGTTTAGTGCACAAATCATATTAAGCCAACCGCCAGCTATAATTTTGGAAATTGGTGGAATATTCCTATAAAGAAGCTCAAAAGATTGTAAAGATTGAATAAGTTCATTGTCTTAGTGACCAGTTGGGGAGGGGGAGGCCGTCCTCTTTAATTTTTTCTTCTTTTAAAAATACTTTGTGGTTCAGCAGTACAGACACTGCATATCTTTGTATCCCCACGCAGTCACCATGTTAATAGCTGTTTGCTAGCTGTGGTCAGTTAATTTAAAAAAGCTGGCACACTGGTATTATAGGTCGCAATAGATTATTCTTGAATCAAATGTAGTATTGTTGCTTCAAACCAACCCCCCCACCCATGACAAAATTCATTATGGCTCTTTAGTTTATAATAGTGTTTGAAAGGATGAACCTGAGATGATATGAAAGGAGATTCAGTTTCTTAAATTTTTCTTAATCCATGCATCATCCTGTTCCTGCTTTGCTCTTACTACACGTGTAGATTCCATCAGGGGTTACTGTTGGCTCGGGAATCTGGCAGCTCTTTGTTTTGTTGCAAATACAAAAATAGATTATAAAATGTTCGCTGGCATTATGAACATGGATGTGCTTCTAGAATATATTTCTGCCCTGAATATATGTTATATACATTTCTATTATGCACATAAATGCAAGGGAGTCAGTCTGAAAGATGTTTTGTTTAACATATTGCGGTGGCACAAAAACTTCAGGCCCATCCTTGGCTCAGTCACTGGAATCCTGTCAATGCATCGTAGGGTAACTGGGCTCTCAAACCTCACTCGCCCTGCAGTAGCCATCACACTCCAGGTGTTGGCTGATACACCAATTGGCATCACTTTCTGACAAGAGCCTCAACTATTCTTTTCAGACGGGAATGGAGAGTTGGGGGGGAACCCAAAAGCCTGAGAGGCAATTGCTAGCTGCTAGAATGAAAAGCTGAGCTGGGACATACCAGTTTCCCCACATCAGTGTCTGGAAATGTTCTGACTTTCAGTCTGGGGAGAGCACTGGGTCTGAGAGTTGATATGCCCGGTCTTCAGTTCTCATTTTTGAAAAGCTCTGAGTCTTGTGGATGCTATCTGGTATACCCACATGCACAGATGAGCATGGCAGCACTTCAGCATAGATAGGGAGAGACTTTTTAGACACACACCCCCCCCAATAAAATGAACCATGCAGCACTGCTGTTGTACCCTTTCCCACTACATTTGACAAAGATGGAGTTTCTGGTCAAAAGGAGAGAGCAAGAGATACATGCAGACCTAGTGTCCATTGCCCTTTTCTCATCCATCCACATAGTCGTGTGGCTGCGCCTGGGGGAGCTGTGGGGGGTGGATCCAAATGTCTGCTGCTATGAATACCTTGAATTTGGAGATGAGTAGTTACAACAGCAGAAACAGAGACAGCTTCCCTGGAAGAGTCAGAAGATCCTGCTGATGTATGAAATGTGGGTCTTCAGTCTGAATTAGGGAATGGGACCTGTGATCTGAAAGATCACAGGAGAACACCAATAATTACGGAGCTGTTGCCTTGTTTGGAGTGGGATGAGTGTGTGCCCATTCCTACTCTGGTTTATCATATAAAAATAATTGGTTTTCAAGCTGATGTGGGCTTGTAAAATCTTTGTAGGTTGAGAAAACAGATTCTCACATGTTGCCGTGTCTGAACTTGAGAAAATGACCCTGTGCACCTCTGCACAGAGTATTGTTTGCCACGGACTTGAAAGCCAGCACATACCTTCCCTATTCAACACATTAAGCAATGGAGACATAGTCCTATCACAGGACTTAAGCATCTGTTAGGGATGCAGAAGTAAAATGTATATCATTTTAACTCCCCATGTTTGAATTCTACACACACATAACTGGCAAGTATTATGAAAAGGAAAAACATCAGCTCTTCAGGCCAGTGAGAAAATTCTCTAGTGGTGAAGGTTTCTAAAAACAAAGGGATTGCTTCCATGAGGAATTTAGAATGAAAAATGTGATAAGTTGCAGTCAATCATTAACATTTGTTGAACATTCTACTTACTATTGGTGTTTCGTATACTTCTGGTTCAAACATTTCATGGAAAAAGAGTGGAATAAATGGAGTAACACTAACCAGATGGTCCTGTATGTGGAATTTCTAAAGCTTTTTGTGTACTTTATGTTGAAGATAACAAATCACACAGGTCAACAGCGAGTGTCAGCTAGTGAGAAATGATTGTACATTTTAAGGAAGAAAAGCTCTTGAGGTCTTAGTTGCATTGGTGTCAGGGATTCAGTTTTGTGATTTTCACGTGGAAATGAAGATGCTTCCAAGTGAGGCATGCTGCAGAAGAAACGTTTAAAGGCAGGTTTGTTTAGATTCCAAAAACTAGGTTATCTTAGACACATTTAGGTTCAGGACATCTCTTTGCTTCTCATTTAATTATGTTTCTATTTTTTCTTTGGCATCTGCAGAGGATAAAATATAGAAATAATTAGGAATAGAGCTAGGTGATGAAAAATTAAGACTCTGCAATATTGTTTCTCTATATGCTGTTCTTAACGTTAAAAAAATCAGAAAGAAAATCTGCAGTATGTTTTGCTTTTTGGTAAGTAGCTTCGTATGTTTTAGCATTTTGAGAGTCATACGCTTGCTAAGAATATCTGTCTGATCTGTGGCATATCTAAGTTATCCATCCCTGTAGTATCTTGTCAGGTCACTGTAGTCCTGCTGAAATATTTTGATACAGAATTTCGTCCAAATAAATAAATAGTGTATGATGGTGCCATCTATAGCCTAGACAGCTCAAGGGATTACTAATTAGTTATATAGCCTTTTACTTTAGGGATCATTACTTAAGATCAGACTCAGAATGTCACTTCTAGCCACAGGCTTGGCAAGTTGAAACAGTGGTTTCTTTCTGATCCTTGTCAATGAGGTAATGTCTAAGTCATCTAGGGCAAAGTGGAAGTAGAAACTGAATTATAATTTCATTTCTGGAATTGATTTCTCAAACTCATTTTATTGTAAAGGCACTGGGGCAACTTTTTAACTACTGTCTATCTGTTCCACAAGTACAAATGAAATCAATTTGCAGATACATTAACCAGAAAACTTTTATTAGCGCTACATCCACTAAAGCAGACAAGTGTGACACAGTTTCAAGTATATATGCCAAAGTTTGTTGCATCACAGAAAACAGCAGCAATGGGATGAGCAATTCAGAGCTAATGATCTTTCTTTCATAAGACCATCTCCTTTCTATAGCTCAATAGATAGGTCTAGATAATGATACAGGAGATGCAAAAATGGAAACGTCCTTAAAACTGATTTTTTTACCTGTGCCAGCTTCTAGCTAGGCTTCAGAGAAATGAACTATTCAGCCTTACATATGTGCAGCAGTGGTCTTTACTTCTCAGTGTGAAGTTAAAACCTCAACCATAAAAAATGCAGCTTTGGTTTACTTTCTCTTCTTCAAATCAGTCTTGAAATTAGAAATTATTATATTCCTGCAAAGGAGAACATTTTAAATTTTCTGCGAAGACTGGACCACCTTTTTGAACACAGACAGCATTTAACCTTTGAATAACTCTTCAGGCTAGCTTTGTCTCTTCTAGAAGACACTTGCTGTTAGTAGCAGAAGAAATTTCACTTCTAACACACGTACAGGGAAGCAATGTAAAGGTTTGTTCAGCATGGCATCTTCCACAGATGAAGCATCCCTAAGCATTTTGCAAAGTGGTGCCATTTTCTAGAACCAGAGGTGGAGAACAATAGAAGAGCTGTAGGCAAAGGAGGAAAGATGAGCTTCCCAGTGGAAGTAAAAGCAGATTCATATGGACTAAAGCGTGCTTTATTAATCACATTAGCACCAGTGACTGTGATGGAGGGTGGATGGAGAAGTGTAGGAGGATGGTGTTGTGTATGTGTGTGTTGTGTTATTTGTAACATGCTGAATGATGTTATATATGCTATTTCCATTGACATAAAATGCCTCGACACAATGCATTTATGGGTTTTCATTGCAATGACTTTATTTATCATACCTTAGTTGCTGAACATAAGATGAAAGCGTTGCTTTCTAATAGGTGGTAGTGCACCCTCACAGAGGCAGAAAGCTTACATCATATTTCTTAAGGCAGGGATCAGTAAACCTACTTTCTGAAGCACTGTTTGAAAGTGAAACAGAAAAGAAAACAAGTTTTCCCCTGTATTGTTTTAGGGTTTTGCAACACATTTCACTGATAATTTTAGACTAGTCGTAACGATTGGATCAAGAATTGACACATCCTCTTTTCCGTTACCTACATTCTCGAGTAATACCTTCTGTTTTGCACTTACATCTGTGTATTTATGCTTTGGTTTATGTGTGCATGCACTTGTGCAAAGGTGTGTCTCTAAAGGTGTTTAATTTTTGCTTATGAATATTAAATGTGCAGTCCTGTCTATTGTTGCATCCTTTTTTGAAATGTTTCCTTGAAATATGTGTAAAAATAGGGCAAGAGAGACCCTATTTTGTCTGTAAAATGCCTTGGTAAATGCCTGTCACATTTACCTAGTGTTATATTTAGACTGCAGCTGAAGAAACCACTAAAACAGGTATCCGAAAGCTCCTGCAAGTGATTTAGTATGAGAGTTGATGCAGAGCCAGCAGCTCTGTTACAGTTCCTGGTCACTGCCTAACGCACCAGACTCCTCTGACGTGTGACCCGTTGATGCTGGCAGCTCATATCTGCTCTGACTATTGCAGCACTGGCCTCTCCTCCCTAATTATCGCAGCCCGCACCCTCCGCACACACCACACACACAAACACACACACACACATTCCACTTTGCCTTGCCCAGGCTCGGTGCCATCACTTACAGCTGCCTCCAGTATTTTTTCCCGGTGGGAAACCCCATCAGTCCGCGGGGAGAGGACTCTGGCACGGGGTCTGCATCCTGCGGGTCTGGCTGGGCAGGAGCACAGCACGGAGGTACAAGTCTGCCGCTGAACTGTTGAAGCCCAACAGCAGCAACTCAGCTGTGGAATTGGAGAGGGTGGAAATGGACATGGGGAACAAGTTTGCTGCCCAGTTAAAAGTGAAAACACGATTTTGTTTAGTTCAGTAACTCGGTTCAGATGACTTTACAGAACGTTATAAAGTTTTGTGGTACTGCAGTCAAGAATCAGACAGCAGACATAGTATTAAATGATTATTTGCCAGGTATTTGTTTGTTTGGATTTTCTAGGGGCAGCTGACAGCCTGGAGGCTCTGCATAAACCTAGGAGTAGGGCTATCCTCTGCCTTGAAGAGCTTACCTTCTCAGCTCTGTTTCCTGATGTAGAAACCCAGTAATCCTGACTGAATATCCTGTTATTGTTCAGTAGTAAAAATTGAGATTGGGATGTTTGCGGTGTGAAATCTCTTGCTGATTTGAGCCCTGATCTTGTGAATACTTACCATTGTGTGTATTGTTATGTAGATGCATACTCCCACTGAGTACTCCAAGTTGTATACATAAATGTTTTCATAAGTCTTAGAGATCTGGTTTGGTAAGTGCAGGCACAATGTGTGTAATGTACAGTCTCAGCTGCATCTGAGATTTTGAATCTCTGCCTGGAGACAGATACAGCAAGCTTTAATGTGAAACCTCTCTAGATTAAGTTTTTAGTATTATAAGCTTGATTTATGTGTGGCAAGAACAGTTGGTCGAGATTTATTGGAAGAAAATATATCCCATCCATTAGCAAAGAATGCAATAATTAGGAAAGGAAGAGACCTGACTCAGAATGTGTGATATGACTCAGAATTGTGTCCTCGAGTCATTATGCAGACAAAAAACCTCACCACTCGCTTCAGTGCAAGTTTTGCATGTGTAACAGCTGTCACAGTCAGACCATTAATCAGCTCAACCACCACACAGGTGGAGGATGAGAAACCACCTTCTGTGCTAGAGGTTGAACATAAAAATTGTTTTTCAAGGGGTCCGTCTGTCTGTACTGCTGTAGCTGCAGCAATGCAAATCTCCAGTGTAGATCTGTTTCTCCACTGGCATAGAAGTTTTTGTGCAATTTCCTCTTTTAAGCATAAAGGAAAAGATATAGATTGCAGTTAAATGCTACAGAGACCATGATTTTGCTCTAAGCTGTGATTCTGCTGTGAAAACTATTGCAACGAAAGACACACTTGTTTTATTTTACTTGATATATTTGTGTACTATGAACTCATATCAATTGCTTACAGTTAGTTAGATAAATAAACAGGTTACTTTTGATTGTGTGTGTTAAAGTACCCCAGGTTATTTTGCTAAATGATGTCATATATCATTCCCTGCTGTGTATAATGACTATTTGTGAAAAATAGAGGGTTTTCTTTTCTCTCCTGTTCACCCCCAAACCAAAAAAGAAAAGAAAAAAATCTTACCAGAGTAAGCACATCCCTTGAAATACACACTTTCCACCTCCTCTCAGTTTGCATCATGTGATATGGCAAGACATCAAATGATACAAGGATATATAATGTGACAATAAATGAAAGATAAATTAGAAGATTTTTTTTTATAGACTGTTCCTTATTCAATTTGGATGATAAGAATTTAGTCTTAATTTCTGACATATTCATTTTATCAGCTAAATTTCCTAAATTGTATTATTACAGATAATTACCAACATATATTTATTCTTAAAACTTTATTTGTTCAATTAGAAGGTAGATTTCAGCCTTTATCTTTGTAGGTAGCTGATCCAAGACAGTTTTATGTAAATGGCTTAATTAATTGGTACCCTTCAGTTGAAACAGCAACTTACAAAGGAAGTAATCCTTTTCGAGTGGCATAAGCTGTTTAAAAAAGGCAAAAAAACCCACAATACTTTTCTCAGGCACCTTGGCACACAATTATAAGTTATTTGACAGAAGTAAATGTAATAAACTGCAAGGCTTCTTCCCAAATTATGTCTTTTCTATGTAATTAAAAAAGCATCAACCTTAAGTGCAGTGGCTCTGTAGTCTTCAAATCTACATTATTAAAAGACTTAATTATGCAAAATTACAAAACTTTTTTATAAATGGTTCAACGTGTTGGTGGTAAAGATGTGATCTGTGTGGCCTACTTACTAAGTTTACACTCTCTCTCAAGCAATTAGTTGCTTCCAAAGTGTTTGGTGCATTGCTCTCCCTTTCAGGCAATCCTTGGAAACCCCTGCCACGCAGTGCTGTTAGAGGACGTGGTGGCTGGACTTTTTCTTTCTGCCCACCTGACAGCAGCACCCATCACTCCAGGTGACCGTCCATCACCAGCACTGGTGTTGCCGCAGCTGTGCTGGCCAGGATTGCAACTGAAAACTGGTGTGCTGACATACAGTCCAGAAAGGAGGAAAGGAAGGCTGGGGTATTCTCTCACCTCCTGCCATGCAATGAGGTCCGTTTGTTGTAGAAGCTGAGCCTTCAGGCAGCATTTTCCCCAGTTGCATACTACTCCGCAAAAGTAAGGGGTACTCCATAGTGGAATTAATTTGTAAAACCCAAAAGAGAGTTGCTGAGGTCCCATGTGCGATGGTAAATCTCTGCCTTTCCTGAGCATATCAAAATGGCCTTGATCCTGAGTGGTTAGCGTGGCACAGTGTGGACCGCTCTCTTTGTCTTATGCTTTCCCTTTGTAAGAATAGTGGGAGGAAATAATACCTGACCCTTGTAAAAGCGATCAATTCTTCATGTTGCTAATAAGGGAAATTAAAAAATGCACACTGCACTCACTTGTCTCCTCTGCTGCTTGCTGTTACACTTGTTTCTGAGCTTCATACCAAGCTGGTGAACCTGGGGGAGGAGGGAGGGATGACTGGGTGAATGAATACATGTCTAGAAATGTGGCAACTTTTCAGTAGAGATGCTCCAGTGCTGTCCTCATTATTGTCCCATTTTATTTGGCAGAGTTACTCTTTTCCCCTTAAATGTGCAAGGGTTTAATTAATACATTCCAGTTGTCAAACCCAGTTCAGCTTGATGAGCAGGAGAGTGTAGAAAAGCTAGATTATTTGTTTGCATCACTAGGCAATGGGGAAATACCTCCTCCATTGGTTTTCTTTGCAAGTAGTGACAGCAGCGTTCTGACAGAGACAAAGGGATAAAAAATGTGCTGGAAGGACTAGAAGAATTAATTTGTAATAGATAATTGGATCTGTATGGCAATGATATGAGTTTGGAGGAAACTTGAGGGAAATAGCTCTCTAGGTTTTAAGGTTTCACTCTCTTGTCAAAATAGCATCTGTGCATGCCTTATGCATTTTAAAGTTTAAAAAAGAATGTATAGATCTCGCTTCCTTATTTAGCTGCCCCATCAATTGTCTGACAAAGGTCTGGATGTGTTTATTTCTATTACTTATTAAAACTAGAGAAATAAATTCTGCTGTTTGTTGGGAAAGTGCTATGGTATTGCTTTACTTTCCTCTCTTGCAAAAGTTAATTTTACTCTTGCACCAGCCTCTAAGACAACTGTCTTTTGAGTTTTGCAAGCCTCATCTTTGTTGCTGACTGATCCTACAGCAGATCCTTAGAAGGGCGTAGTTCTGTGTTACAAGGGATTGCCTCGTTCAGTGGAAGTATGGGTCCATCCTGTGAGGGTACGGGATGTCACGATGGAGGCATTACTTGAGCTCGGTTTGTAGAGAGTGAGTGGTGAAATCAGAGTGCTGTGGGCATGTACTTGCAGCGATTCCAGCTGCTAAGGTGGGCTGGTGGTGTCTGTACCCATTGCAGATTTTTCATAGTTGGCAAATTTGTCCCTCAATATATCTAGGTGCAGTATCAAGCCTAGAGGTCATAAATGTAGATAACCGTGACTGGTAACAGAGTGGCTAACAGCGACAGTGCATTACTTTAGGAAAAAAAGTTTTGTTGGAGAGTGGTCAATATTGTCCCCCTCCTTTTAAAAAGGTGTTACAGGTGATCCCTGAAATTATAAACCTGGGAGGCACCTCAGTGTAAAGAAATATGGTTGAGAGAATGATTAAAGATCAAGTTATAAAGGACCTAGATGAGGATAATATGATGGGGACAAATCAGCACGATTTCTATAGCCTGTCAGATTTCTTTGAAATAGTTAACAAATAATGGATAAAGGCGAACCAGTGGATATAATTTATTTAAACTTTCAAAAGGGTTGGATAAAGTCTTTTAAAGGAGGCAATTAAGGAATCTTGCTAACAATGGGGTAGGATGTAAAGTCTTGTCATGGATTTAAAACTGATTTAAAGACTGAAAGTTAAAAGTAAGATTAAATGCTCATTTCTTACTGCTGGAAGGAGACAATAATGGCTGTTCGGGAGTGGGGCTAGGAATGGTAGACTTCAGTTTTTTAACGTATGTATTTTATCAAATTGCTATTGTGCATAGAATATAATTAGGTAGTATTCCCTAGGAAATACTGTAGGTTAGTATTAAGGATCTGTGTTATGCAGACTGTTCTAGTGCTGTCGTGCTGTCTTGAAAAGGAAAAGAAACAGGAAAACAGAGTGAACAATAGCAATAACACTTCCCCCAAAAGATGCTTCTCCACTGAAAAAACATCATCTGCTTGTTGCACCACCTAATCTAAACTAGATTAGATTTAAACTAGATATGAGGACAAAAACTAGGTGCAATTCCTGAAACACACCAGCCACCATCCAAGAACAAAATCAAATTTCTGTGTAAAATGCCCAGGGAAGTTTTGTCTAGCCTTTGGTGAACTAAGCTTATCTGCCCGTTGACTGCAGTCAGGCTTTGCTGCAGCGGATCTGTGATCTCTGCTGGTGCTGGCACCGAGGTGCTCCATGGCCAAGACAGCTCTAGCCTAAGGTAGAGCTGGGAAGGAGAGGGAGAAATTGTAGGCTAGGTGTACAAAACTAGACTGGTTCAGATCACATGGTTATGAAATAAGATTTGTGACAGAAAAGGTAAAAGAAATGTATGCAACAGAAATACGTATGCAGTTAGAGTGAACTCGTAAGCCCCAAATCCGTCATAACTCATCAGGCAAGTGGCACTGATGCCGTCCCACGCAGGTCCGTGAGGACACCTCCTGGTGCAGTGACTGAGAAAGAGATGGGAAGTTTTGCTCTGTGCTGGGTGTGTCCTTATCTTCAAGAGACTGTCTAGCCCAGATAACAGGTGTCCTCCCCCATCATCTAGCAAAGATGGAAGAATTTTCAAAACAATTAGAGATGTTGAGTAGAAAATGCCAGATGAGAAAAAATTTAAACCTGTCATTATTTAATACAGGGAGGATACGGGTGATCAATCACAGAACAAGTACTGCAACAAAGGCTGATCAGAGGCTTGCACTCGCTATGCTGAAAGTCAAAAGTCACCTGCATTTAATGGATGTGTAGAAGGAGAGGGGGTGGAGAACACTTCTCTCCCCTGGTAATAGGAATCTCTTGGCAGAGGGTATTGCTGCAGACAGCCAGTTCTTAAATCTTGTAGCAGGGTGCATTATCATGAAGAATATCATGTAACAGAGATAGCTGAGGTCTGCCTGGTACTGAATAACACCAAATAAAATCGCTCATATTAGTCGCTCTATCCCCAAATTTCCACCCCTTGAATTTAGTACACTCCTGATGAGTGAGGCTATCGGGAGTGAAACCCAATGCAGTGGACTGTATTTAAGCACGGTAGCAGAACGATATTTTGATGGTTAATTTCTTTGATCTTCTGTTGAATTTAAATTTGCCTACAGTGGTTTCCCAGTTTCAATTAGTACACAAAAACAAACTTTGCGTATTTTCTGAGATTATGTTCTTCATTATATGTTGCTGTAGTTTTATGTGTTGTTGCCAAGAAATCTGCTTTTGACAAATTGCACAGGAGGCATTTTGAGATTGTGATGGAGTTGATTGAGTTTTGGCCAAATCCTGTACACTTTTATCACCGAAGACTGAAATACAGATGCTTGTTACACTGAAATATATAGAATTTGCTTTGGCCCTGAAAATCTGTGTCACGTTTTAAAATAACCAATTTGGGTACAATTTGAGTTAAGTGGCAAGTAAACAATGCAAATGAAACTGTTTTGTTAGCTAGAAAGTAATTGAAAATCTGCAACTAATTATAAATTGGCAATATACAAGTCTCCAGGAAGCTGAAAGGAATACTTCGCTGATATATTGTTTAGTTATATTCAAAATTAACTTGCCCTGCACGGTTTGTGCAAGAGATTTTGTTGCTTATTGTAACTTTACTTTTAAAAATGCAACAACTTGGATTTCATAAGAAAAGAAAGTGTAATTTTTTAATCAAAGGTAACTCTTCTTATGGTATATGATTATTTTTTTTATTTCACATGGGCCTTGAGCTTCAGCTTTCCTATGTAGGTTTGATTTTCCTCACTGTTTGTCACTATTCTAAGTTTTGATTGGCACCTTCATTGTGTTTTTCAACTCATCTTCTCAACACATTTCTTGTGCATTAATGTAGCTGTACAATACCTTTGAGAAATAAGAATGTGTTGTCACATATGAGGACAAATTCTTTGCTTGTATTTGATTGAAAAAAGTATGGGATTGGCTGGAAAACATCTATTGTCAATGCCACCTAGATCGGTAACATTAGGGGCTAGTCAAAACACCCAGATAATTGTCATGTGGATTTGTGCTGCCACAATGCATGGCATGTGCAGACGTCAGGTTTTGGTTAGTAGCAGCCTTTACTGTTGTAGAATCATTATTTAATAGGACTGTGTAAATACACTATTTATTTTTTTTTAAAAAAAAAAAAGGTAAATCAATGTATTTACTACAATTCAGTTTGACAACCCTTGATGTATATAACATCAATCAGAAAGCATTTCAGAGAATTTTGAGAAGGGAGAGGGAGGAAATACTGGCCGTAGAATGCTCTGAAATAATCCTTTATCCCAGAGCAGCAGGCCACGCTGGAAGGCTCAGTCCTGTTTGTTTTGGTCTTGTCACCAAAAGCCCCAAGAGTCTACACAACAGATAAGGGACCAAACTCTGTCCTCCTGCTAGAAACAGACATTTTCAAGCTCATCCGAACTCAGAGTTGTTCAGATAAACTGCAGAAAATGCAAAATATGACAGGCAGGTTTTGGAGGGGGGTGGGGGAGCGGGTAGCAGTGCAGTTGTATTATTCTGTGTTATTTAAATGGGCAAGCAAAAGGATTAAAAATCGCTTCCTTGATTCAGATAGTATCAACAAGAAGAGCCACAGGGAGAACTTCTGACTTACAGTACCAGGCTGTCATCATTAAGTCATATTCACCCACTTGGTAATTGCCTTCTCTGTATAAAGCATCACACTGACACGTACTGTCCTTTAACAATCCTTGGCTCGGGGAAGTTTCAGACTTGAATTTTTCACAGCCCTGTGCCGTTTCTCCATAAACCGGTGTTAAGTGAATTGTACATTCTTCCCATGTTAAATTTTTAACATAAAGTCTCGTAGTCAACAACTAGTAGAGATACCTTTTTGAAACTTCTGAAATACCACATAGCAATGGTTCAGCGATACGGTGTGGGCTCAGACACGATGCTTGAAAAGCTGTGTAGGGGGCCAAACAAGCTGGGGAGGGGTTTCCTAGTTAGTCCTGTGCTGAGGAGGTCTGGGCAGTCTATGGTTAAAAGGAAAACGCTTCAGCCAAGGAACAGGAATAAACTTCTTTCTGCAGTAAACATTTCCAGACAGGCCAGTCTGACAGTCCTTGTGGAAGTAGCTCCATTCATGCCATTTGGGACTGCGGCGTGTAAGTACAGGTTGCAGGATGAAATCCATAAATACTAGGCTTAAAAAAGCAAATCTGCATCCAGAGCATTTTAATAAAAAGTTAGGTTGGGTCATGGGGAAGGAGGGGATAAAGCAGCGGGGGGAATGGAGAATATGAGTCATGGCATCCAGACTGAAACAAATCTTTGAGCACAAATCACAATATAAAATTTTAAGGGCTTGATCCTGCCTTTGGCTATGCTGGTATGTATTGTTACATATCCTGTAAAATCGGCTACTGTTACATGTTACGTGGTACTGTGCACCCACATAACTAAGCTCTGAGCTCTAGGGTTTTATAGTCTTTATTTTTTAAGTCCTATAAACACGGCTGGACTTGGCTTTTTAGAATGCTGAATAGATGCAGCAAGATTTTCCTATACTTCCTACCCACTTACAACCCCGAATAATTAGTGGATGTCTTGCATCTTTCGATAAAGACTTCTTAGAGGGCTGTTTGATGAATAAGGCCACACAGAATGTGTCATTGTTGCTGCTGCAGGTTTTGAGTTTATTTGTATATTACGGGTACTGTATACCACATAATAATGAAAAGCTATATGCTCCGGTCTGCTGGTTCACTACATAGTCTGTGTGATTACAGATTGTTTGAATAACAGTGGACTATTGAAATTCTATCCAGATGTGCGTGTTGCTAATTATGGGAATACCCACAAAGGCGGATTATCTCTTTTGTTACCCTTTCCAACGCATTTAAAAACAGGAAAGTGAAAAGCATGTAGGCAGCAAGTAAGAAGTAGCCGTACATGTTGGAGATGAAGGCTTTTCATCAATTCCCAAGAAAAAAATTATCTTGACCTGGTAGAATGCATTTCTGGAGCGTAACCAGATGCAACTTAACGCACAGGAGAGACATCCCAAAGTGGCAGATTCTGAAACAGTCTCAAAACAAAAATGGCATCGCTTCATTCACAGCAGGGAGAGTTCGGGTAGAGAAGGGCTAACTGAGGAAACTGGTGGTGGGGAGTGGGGAACCGAGCTGTTGTCAGTTTTCTGGCATAATTATTAAAAAATATAGTAATGTGATAGGGGATTTTGGAAGGACAGGCAGGGGGAAATGTGATCTTGTCTTTCCAAAATTTCAGTAGTTTTCATTTAATGAGCTGGAGCATTGTCCAGAGGGGCCTTTAGGATGAACAGATCTCAGAGTGTGAAGGAGTCGGTGTGTTTCCAGGCACCATACTGGGATGACGGTGTTTTCACATTGTCTTCCATAAGTGCCATCTCCTGGCTTTGGACAAGAGAAACATCATGTCTAATCATAAAGTGACCATCAATCACTTTGTCCCTTTGCTTTATTTCATGAGTTCCCGTGAATCGCGTAGGAGATGAAATAGAGACGGCAGAATGAGAAAATGCCAGTGGCAGAAATTCGGTGTGGGATCCAAACTGTTTGAGAAAAACATAGGAACAGATGAAAAGAAAGGGTGTTGAATGGCTTAGCTACCTGTCTCCTTAACAGCTTGTGATGAGGAGATAAGTAGTTTAGCAACCTTCACTCACATTTCTTTCTCTTTCTTTTTTTTTCTTCTTTTTTCCCCAAAAGATGGTGATTAAACTACAGAAAGTCCGTCTCTTGCAGCTTCTCTGAAAGAAAGAGTGGATATCTGAATTCAGGCTTAACCCCACTTTGTACAGTTTAATTTAAATAAAAATGATGAATTTCCTCCTGAGTGATTAATAGCCAAGTGTGGTGACATACAGGAACTATGAACTTGACCTTCTAGGTAAAGGATAACTGCTATGTTAAGTTGATTACACAATTTCCCCTGAATAAGTTGACAAGCAGTGAGCATGGTTTCCGTGACTTCTGATCTTGTAAATGCACACTTACAAGTGATTTGCCTATTCCTCTGAAGCAAGTCTTGTGTTATGTGTGACACGTGTTAAATAAATTCCAAATGGTCTAATGTGCGATCTGGAATCCCAGCTGCCGGGGTCTGTGCAAAGGGGGCTGGCCTGCCAGGGATTTGCAAAGTGTGAAATACTCTGAACTGGAATCCCCAACTTATCAGAGAAATATCACATCCTCTGAACATCTGAGAGGCTTATGAAGCAGGCTAATAATTCTCCCTCTTCCTCCTTGGACTTGTAGACTGAATTCTTCTGTGTTACATGGAGCAAATCCTGCTTTCTCTTCTGTCAGCATTTCTTTCTCCCCCAAAAACTGAGCACATCAAAGATGCTAAAACTATCCACATGGTGCACTGATAGGGCATTTATATAGATACAGATTCAGCCTGCATGCCAGCTAAAACAATGCATACTTTTTTCTTTATCAAGCTTCAAAATCTACACTGGAAGACAACTCTTGGCATTCCCCTGGGCATGAAAAAAAGGAAAGGAGTATTGATGGGAAAGCAGTCCTCTCCATAAGTTTCTCCTGTGCTCCACATGCAAGATTAGCAATGATTTTCTTTATCAGAAGGTATGAGAGGACGGAACGACTGCAAAGAATCACAAGTGTCTGTGCTATGGGGTGCACACAGACTGCCTTCACTTGCTCAGCATGCAAAGTGAAAATATCAAGTGAACTGCTGGGGGAGCAGCTGCAATGCAGTGGAGAGGACTCTGCATGGCAGAGCGTGTTCCCCTGCACAGGCAGGGCGAGCAGGCTGTGGCCCCTTTGGCCACACGGTAGATCTGCCCCTGTGTAAGCACAGGAATGGAGAGTGAAGGCTGCAGGGGAAAGGCTCATACCAAGAAATCTTCGTTTACTTAAAAAGAAAAATTCCCATACTTGACTTCAAATTATTCCTTTGGATCAGGCACATGCTGAAAGCAGTTTCAGAAAACTACCTTGCCCAGTGCTCGACCTCTGCTTTCCTCAGGGATCAGTGGTTAGCACCTCTGACTCGCTCAGTGGAGAAATGCGCTACAGAGTGATTTGGATTTGAAGGAAAAATGTCACACATGCTGCCTCCGTGGTTTTCCTTCACTTGGGGAAGTTTAGGCAATCTCTCCTACCTCTCCATAAAACAAGCTTCCACATCCCATGGAGATCCCTCACCATATGTGCTGCCTATGGTCCTAAAGTCGCTATGTACCTAGAAGAGCTGTCTTCCCAGAAGGGCTCTCCATCTCCAGTCTACTCCCTGTTCTTCTTTACTTCCCTTCAGGCTTCAAACAGTGCTTTGCAATAGCTGGATCAGCACCAAGTTCAGCCTGCGTCCAGCAGAGTCCCTTTAACCCATTCCTGTCTGGTTCAGCACATACCCAGTTTCCCAGGAGTTGTAAAACTCAGTAAATTGCCTCGCACCAGCAAATCCCAATCCTCTGGAATTAGGGTGTCTCCGTTCGAAATCACTGGCCAGGTTTTGTTTCTGTAGTTTCTTTTTCTGTGCTTTGGAAAGTACTTTGTCAGCAGGTTGGTGTGCTCCACCCACGGGGAGGCAGTTTAACAACCCAAAACTTGAAACGCGGGACACTCCAACCCTGGACAAGTCCCTGACCCGTGGGCTCAGAAATGAGAGGAAATTACAAATGATACCTTTGCAGTGATGAATCATCATGGATAACTTTTTTTTCCCCCCTCTATCTCTCCATCCTTTGCACGAATAAATTTTTTTCTTAAAGGATTCAATTCAAATGTTGCCTGTCTCTTCCAGAAGGGAGGCTGATGAAAAAGAGATCATCTTTGTGTAAGGCAGCATGCAATACAGTAGCTACACTAGGCTGTCTTGTCCTTCCTCTGTGATAAGCACTACGCTGAAGTCTGCTGTCATTTGTGTGTACGTGTGAGTATCTTTCTGTAATGGAATAAGAGTGTTTGCAAAAATGGCTACTGAAGTGCCCAGCCAGTACACTTACTCCAGGAGGGTGACAGGATAAGAGAAGTGGCAGAAACAAAGATAGGAAAAGAGATTTTTGCACTAACAAGTGTGAACTGATAAGCTTGGCCTGTATGGGAAATGTAGAGAATCCTTAGTGCACTTGTCAGACCAAAATTAGCTGTGCCAATTTGTTTTCAGCAGCACTGAGCTGTGAGAACCCTTTACTTATTTTCTCATTTGTGGAAGGAAACTGCTGGCTCATTACACCCTGCGTATTCTTAGCAAACTAATTCACTTCGGCATAAATAACTTCCATGGGTGTTGAAGACTGGGACAGGAATCAAGAGGATCTGTAGAGACGGATGGGGAGGTTGTATGGAGGTTTTATTGGCCACATGGATAAGTTATGTCTGTCATCCAAACAGAGTGCCTAATCACCTCCGACATGCCATCACAACTGCAACATGCTCCGCAAGGCAAAAGGGAGGGAAGAAAATACATATTTCTTTCTCAAGTATGCACAGCTAGGAAACAGTTGTCTCATTTTTCGTCTTCCTCCAGGGTAGGTGTTAGAGCCATGTCTCGGCTGGGGAATGGTGGCTGTTTGGTTCACACAGGAGTGAAGTGTGGTGTCTGAAAGAAGAAACTTTGAAGCGCTGTTTGGCAAGTAAGCACAGCATTCTGATTAGAGTATGGGAATAGTCTGTACCTGATTCATTTTGCCTCATTAGCTTCCAGTTTTTCCAAACTGTCCAAAGTCTGTAGTAAATAAGATTGCCAAGGCTCTAGTTGTGTTTGCTTATTTAACTAATTCTTCCTTGTTGGGGACAAGGGAAGAAAAGATGACCTATGCAGTGCTGTTGACACAGAATGATAGTCTGGGTATCAGTATGGAAAAAAAAGAGAAATGCCAATGCTTAGGTGAGAATTAGAGGCTCTGTAGCCAGAAGGGGCAGTGGTATCATCACTGGGATGTCTTCTCCAGCTCCTGTGTCAGGGGAGGTTGCTTAGTTGTAAATCAGTGGAGGGTAATGAAAAGGCAAATGAAACCGGTCTGTGAGTTGATGAAAGGAAGGAGACTCAGAAAGGTTGCCACCATAGAGGACATAATAGAAATGAAGGATTAGAGATGGTGGCTGCAAAGATAATACAGAGGGAAACAAGCCTTTTGGCTGCTGAGAATCCAGCAGAAAGGAGGCCAGCCCCATGAGCTGAGTAAGTCAGACACCTTGCTTTGAATGAGAGCAGGAGGCAGTGGGGAGAAGCAGAAGGGGCGAAGATGACTCAGCAGATGGAGCAGTGGATTGTATTAGGCACATGCAAAAGAGCAAAGGGAAGAGGGAGTTCATATTAGGTTATCAGAATTAGATTCCACTGGAGGTAAGGAAATGTGATTCAAGGGGTTGGTTGTTAAATTAGAATTTCCTCACATAATTTTATCAGATCTCACATCATCAAGTCAAATCTGGTTCCATTTAAATGGATCTTAACAGATTGTCAAAACAGGCGTTGTACCTAAGGTGGCGATAGGAGCAAACAGCGTGTTCTGAGGGCAGAAAGGAACTTCAAGCTAAGCTCTGATTTCTCTTGTTTTTCAAAGGCATCCCAGGAACAGTGTTTGCCCTCAAAAGAAATTTCCCAGCCAGATTTTTGCCTTCTTTTTGGCTGGTTACATTTGTATTCCTTGTACATTCTTTGTATTCTTTTTGGTTTTGTTTTGGTTTTTTAATCTCCAGCTCTCACTTCTCAAAGCACAAGGTGACACAAAGACATCTGTATCTGCAGCAAGAGGCAGTGTGTCATTCTTGTCTTGGGGGGAGGCTGGCCATGTGGGAGATCTCTTCCACGTCACCATTTTCCTCCATCTGTGGAACTAGCAGGGTGGACTACAGGACTTTGCTGAATAGGGTCTTGGAAAAATCTAGCTGTAAACTCACAAAGCCTGGCTTTGTGTCCAGAAATGGTGTTTCCACACAGTATATCTGATTTCCATAACTGTGCACTCCGCTAAGTACCAGCCAAGGCAAGTCCATGTAACCATGTTAAATTCCTTTCTTTTCTCTTTCTTAAATCAGCCAATTTGGGTAAACCTCTAAAGAGACAAACTGACACCACTCTGACCAGAGAGCCAATGCTGATTGTTATTAATTACTTAAAACTTTTTTAAAAAAAATAAAAAAAGAGGCCAGGTCTGTGCTGCAGATTTCTATCAGCGCAGCTGTTCTGGTCAGACTGACACCTCTGAGCGAGCAAACACTACACGTGTAGATGCAATTATACCTCAAAATGGTGCTTGTTTTGCTTGTGGGGATGATTTTACTATACCACTACAAAGAGCAGATTTGCCAGTGTAAGTTTACACCGCCCCAGGAATGCTTTGTCTGTTTACTGTGCTGGTATTCCTTTATCAGTGAGGCATTTGCAGTGTAGACATGGTCTTATTTGGAGGGCTGGTTTTAATCCTGACACATGCTAAAGTGATTACACTGCTGATTGAGAACTCAATAGAAGGACTCCAACTGATTTGCTCTGGATCAGGGCCTGAAAGGAAAGGAATTATCTTGTGGTTTGAGCACAGGGGTAGGAGCTCCTCGTGTGCATCCTGGGTTTGGTACCGACTTCATTTGCCTCTGCCTCTAAAATTGGGGGTGTTAAAGGAATTTGTCTTACACAAGTTTTGTGAGACTTAGTTATTTCATGTTCCTATTCCAGGACTCAAGTAAAACATATATCCCCAAATGGATGTCCACAACCTTTTTTTTAAAAAAAAAAAGTTCAAGAAAAGTCTAGCTACTTCTGCAGCTGTCCCAATGGCACAATGCAGTGTTGCGGTGAAAGCCCTGGTTCTGGGCCAGCTTGTGTGACTGCTTTGAAGGGTCTCACCTGCTTTGACGAGGCATTTGTCACAGTTTGGGGTACGTTGCACCACCACATTTCCCAAGGGTGTCCCCTTGTAGCCCCAATGCTCTTTCCTTTTTGTATTTACAGTATCCATGGGCTCTGTTTTAAGGGCCTTAGAGCTTTGGGATGTCAAAGTCAGGTCAAGGAGGAGCTACAGCATGGGGACCTGTGTGCAGGGTGTAGGGGTTGGAGGTGCTGAAATGGGTGCTGCTCCTTCTACAGGACTTAGGAAGTGGTGGCTGAGCCTTATGGGGACTGTAAATCAGAGAGAGCAGCACGCAGGAGGTACTTTCCCCAGTGACTGTAGAACACCAATGCATTATCACTGCTGTTTCATGCCAGACCTTGAAGCAATATTAAAAAGGACAAATCTAATGCAGAGTTCAGGTCAGTAGTTGCCATGTCTTGTATAGTCTAGCATGTACACAGTTGGTGGAGACACATCCTGCCTTCATATTGTCAACTTCAGTTGTGTATCAGCCTTTTACAGAGGCAGTGTCAAGCAAGTTGAAGCTGAAGGGCATTTTCCATTCTCTTCACCTCATCACACACTGGGCTATAGACTAAGCAGGTTCCAGTTACGACCCCCACCTGGCGCCAAACGTGTGAGATCACACCAAGGAGCAAATCCCTACAGGAAGCAGAATTAATGGGAAATAGCTATTACTCATCATATTCCTTTTTACAAGTAGTGTGCATCCTTTAAAAAAACACATTTGGGAAATGGAAAACTAGTATATAGAGCAGAAATCTTTATCTCTAAGAGAAGCCAAGTTTCTTTTTTTTATGGTTTAATATAGAATTTTTGGACTGCTCTTCACTCTGTAGTCTACTATCTGTAGCTTGCTTAGTCTGTGGCTCTTTTTACATATATTGTCTTGACTCTCATCTATTGGCACAGGAGACAATGTCAGGAGAACACTTTCTATGACAAATTAGTGCATGGAAGAAAGAGGGTTTTTTCCTGGTTGTGTGGTGTGCCAGAATGATTGATTCCGGAAAGATCCCTTAAAATTCCAAGGAGTGCTTCAGAAATCAGAGCATTTTGATACTGGCTGGATTGATTTAAGGCTACTAAAATTATTCAATTATGCTTTTACCTGATCTGAGGTACTTCTTGGCACTATTGTAGACTGCAAGGAGGGAAAAAAGCTGTGCAAAAATTACCCTTTTCTCACACTGCTAGAAGAAAAACAATGCTGTGTTGGTGTATCTTTGTCTGGTAAAACTGATCACAGTTATAGTAAGTAAAAACGAGCCTGTGGTGTGTGCAGTAAAAAAATGATAGGTCTCCCTGGCTGTAACCCACAGCCCGATGGATGAAAATCAAGAGCACAGTAGAACTTTCTTTTTAAACCAAATCTTTGTCAATAATAACAGCACTAACTTTTAGTGTGGGCTTTGATCAGGCTTATTAACACTTCCATTTGCTTGGTAACCAATGGCAGAATTCAGGCATGTGCTATGTAACTCCAGCAGTGTCAATGGTCAAGGAATCAGTCCGAATCACAGTAAAAGTACAGTGTCTGGGCTACAGAAGGACACTTCTGAACCTGGCCCTGCAATTAGCCTTGAAGAGATTGTTTTGCAGAACCCCCATTTCATTTGTCAGTGTGTTCTTGTTGCTGCCATTCTGAGGAATTACTCTGAAACCCTAGTTTTCAGGGGAATACAGGGAAGAGAAGTAAGTGAAAAAGCTCGCTGCGAAGCTGGAAACTCATTTTTTGAATGCACGGCTATTTGGGAAACCTAGTCTTTAGTTTCATGAGCATAACTTTCACTGGCAGTAGTGCTGTAAGGTGGTGTTGGCCACAGGTCTCTACATAGGGTGTGACTTTCTTTTGCACCAGTGCAACTGGTTGTGGGGCTATATTGTCAAGGAACCAGACTTAAAATAACTCAGTGGTTGTTTTAACTTGGATTAGTTTGCAAAATCTGGCATATAGTCAGAAAGTCTGGAGACGAAGACAGCTCTTAAAAATATTGATAGGACGGAATGGCTGCTTAAGGGACTACTTTTTAAGTAACCTTACTCCTGCTTGGTGATGGTGAGCTTTGAAAGGCAGCCTGGCAGGTTGTTATTTGAACCAGGACTAAGAAGGGAACATAGGGATCCTAGTGTCATCTGCATTTTCAGAAAGGAACAACCAGGATGTGTTAAAGAGTAACTGGTTTTGTAAATATGTTCTATAGGTTGCGTTTTCTTCGACAGTATTTCCAAAATGAACGTTTTGTGAGCAAGGGCAGTGAACAAGTAGCTTGCTGTAGCTGCATACTCTTTTTATTTTTACTTTACACAATTCTGGATTAGAACTTTGGGGTTCTTCTGAGAGCAAAAAAACAAGACCAAAAAAGACAGTTAAATATAGTGGGAAATATGGAGGGCAGTAGTGGGAGAAAAAGAGGGGATGGCAAAGGGAGAGGACCCCCAGGGAATGTTAAGTGCACATGTAAGAGTAGAACATATGATGCTTCTTTATTATTGTCCATTTAAAAATTACAATGTGTTCCACTTAAACTAGTCATGCTAATAAAAGAAGAAGAGTCATTCATAGTGGACAAATTCCGAAGACCAAAGCTGCCTCCTCATTTAAATTCTGCTCTTTTGTTAGGGCACCCTACTGACATAATTCTCTATTGTTTCTGCCATTATCGCTCGCTTAATGCAAGACATAGTGTCGGGAAATTCCTGTCTGGCACTTACAAGGTGTTTCTAAAAAGGGGAACAAAAGAGTCAAGAGCACATAGGGAGCAGGAAGAAGCTGCCGAGGGGAAGTGGCAGTGGAGGGAGGAATTCGAGATAGTGGCGGGGGCTGGGGGAGGCAGGCAGAGGGGAGGACAGCCAGGAGAAGGGGAGACAGAGCTGGGCACAGGCAGAAGTTCTCACACAGCATTCTCTGTACGATCCAAACTCGTACAGGCAAAGCTCTCAAGAGACTTGGGAAGCAGCTCAAGGATGGTGAAAATGCAAGATCTCTGAACGTGGAGTGGAGGAGAGTCGGGCTACAAGAGCCCTTCAGCGGGAAGGGTGCAGGCCGGAGCAGGAGGGTTTTCTGGGGAAGAGAGCCCATGGTGTTCGGAAACCGTGGGAGCCAGGGTTTGGAAACTGGCTCCGGGAGGGTCACGCTGGGCTTGGTGCTCAGGATTTGTGGCAATCAGTGGGTGGGGAGAGAGTTGGCGTCAAGGCCATCCACTTCTCCCGGTACAATGGATATGAGGGGCAAGACATCCTAGCTTGCAGTAGCCTTAACATCAGGAGATGACTCCATACTGTCATTTGTTAATAACAATGTCGTTTTCCTGTCATGTAATTAGAAAATACATCTTGCTTTGCCTCCAAGCACTGTAGCCTTATTGCGTCTGCACATTTTTCATAATATTTCAAGCAAACTGACCAGATAACATTAATGAATATATTAGATAGGCAGGCACTTTTAAGGAAAAATAATAAACATACTTGTATATTAAAAAGTTAATTCAGTCTGGAGCCAAACAGGTAATTTTCCCTTCAGCATTTTTTCACTCAGCTAAGACAGGTTGGACTGGGAGTGCAGTCACCCTGTCTACGGCGCTTGGCTTGGCTCGCATACCAGGGGCGAATTTTCTTCAGAGACAGACAGCAAGATGATCAGATTGGCCTGGGTCCAGAGCATGCTCACAAAGGGCCCTTTGATGGAGGGCTTCTTGGTGAGCCCTGTACCAAAAGCTGCCTGCCACCCTCCTTTCAAAGATACCCATTTACAGTAATTCGGGGAGGGGGGAGAGGGGAAATAAAGAAAAAGTGAAATAGGGGGCTGCCGCAAGAATAATTACGTTACTGGGCTTGGAGGAGGGTAGGGAAGAGGAGGGGGGAGTTATTAAGTAAACTGCTGGATGTTGAAGTAGCTGTTTGGCAACAATGCAAGAGCATAAGGCAGTTGCAATTAAGCTCATTAAAGCTTCATCATTTTGCTTATCAATCTTTCCTGAAAAGGGTGGGGTGAAGCACCATATATTAAAACATAGCTGCTTTTGCAGATAAGGAGTGATCACTACCTGTTTGACTTTCTCAGTTGCACTGTAGTGCTCAGCCTGTGATGGCATACGTGATTAGCTGATTTAACTCCCTCTTGTACATGGGCAAGTGATTAATAGGAGTTTGTTGTTGTGTCCCTGCACTCCACTGCCAAAACATCCAGTCCGGGCAACCGCTGCCTTCTTGCCTTTATCTCGTTTGGTATCCAGATGCGGTCTCCTACTTACCCATCAATTCTGATCCCCTTTGTTCTGGTAACAGTGGCTTTTGGAACAATATTTCCTGAAGCCTCCACACCCTGGAATAAGGAGGAGGTGAACTGGATTATCGGAACCATTTCTTCCTCCGTTGATGAGAGGTGTCCTCTGACATCCCACGCTATCCCATGCTAATTAGAAGCTTTGAGTTTCCACAGAAGTAACGGTAACCTGAAGATGCATTAATGAACAGAACCGATCTGAGCTGTTCCTGATCTGTCAGACCTCGGCCCGCTTGGGCTGGCTGGTTAACCAGGCAGAGGGACCACGGAGTGTCCGAGTCAGCTGGCCAGCCATCAGAACAACAGTCTTGGTGTGAAAAACTTGCGGTAAGGGCAGCAGCAACATAGCTTTCTGCCTTTCAGCTGCTTCCTCAGGTACAAAGAGTGAGACCTGGGAAGAAATCGTCAGTCTTCTAGTAATATAAAAGTCAGTATGTGTCACTGCAGTTTATTGCAGGTGGTAGGTACGTAAGAACAGTATTTCAGATATAGATACCTCTCGTCATCCAGCGAGCTTCAGAGCACTCTACATATGAGCTAAGCCTTGCAGCATCTGTTTGTGGGAGGTGAGCCTTACCTTCATTTTCCAGATGGAAAAGTTCTGGCACAGAGAAAAAAACCCAAGGGGCACACTGGGTATCTGGGACAGGACTGAACGCAGAATTCCTGATTCTCACAAGTCAGGTTGACCATGCAACCCAACGATTTTCTCTGTTGCTTACATTGATAGGAGCTATACTGAGCTTCAGAATTTTCTTGCAAAAATGATCAATCTTTTCTTGCTTCATTTGTATCCAGTAACAACTCTCTTTTCCATATGTGGTACTTAGTGGTGGAGAGGTGGAACCCCTTGTAGAAGTGGCTTTTTCTGTGATAAGTTTTTGAATGACTTTTTCCATTGTCTTCATAATGTATTGTCTATACAGTGTTAAAACTCATTCTAGTTTTGGAAGAAAGGAAAGGAAGCAAAAAAAGAAGCTGGGGGAAATACTGATATGAAGAGAGGTGTGGAAGGAGTAGCACCACTAATACAAACATGTAGGTCATATTGCCATGTGGGAATGGAAGACAGCTTGAACTTTAATTCTTGGTTTGATCAAGGTAGTGTAAAACCAGACCCCAAAGGATTTCCAATGGAGGAACTGGATTTATATTTTACATATGAGCTGTAGTTGAAGCCAAATGTTCATTCCACTCAAACTGTGTAGGTGGATTACTTTACTTCCAGCCTTGAAGTATCATGTTTTTAGCTGCTAATAAACTTAATAAAATCCATTTCTTATTTCCCCCGGTATACTATGTTCATGAGCCTTGATGTGCCAACAGAGCAATGCTGTCCAGAAAATTCATTTGTCAAGAAACAGGCAGATGATGTGTATGAATAAGTCAAGAAGAAAAAGAATGTATGTACCACTCTTCCAGTGGCACTGCTCTGACCAGAACTGCCGACCTCCTCATTTATCCCAGCTTACAGCTGGACCAAGGAATTGAGAAAACTTAAGAAATTGTCACATCATCAGCCTAGTGGAGAGCTAAGGTACCTGTCGGTTGTTTTATTTTAAAAATGCTCATTTCCCAATTAATAATAACTTTCTGTACCAACAAGCTCCCTGCTTTGGCTTAGCTCCCAGAATCAGACCTGCCTTTTCACACAACGGGTGATCAGTCTGAGGGGTTCATTGCCACTGGAATTCACTGAAGCCAAGAATTTGCAAAACTGAATGAGGGATTAGACATTGATGTAGATAACAAGAATATCTAGCGTTATTGTAGCTAATACAAACAAAGAGAGCACTGGGAAGGAGATAAAACCTCATTCTTGAAAGGTTTAAGATAATGTCTAATATTTAGAATTGGGGTGAGACTTCCTGGGGGACAGGAGGAGGTAGATTGTCACATGGTACCCTTGAACTTTATTTTGACATGTTTGGTCTTGGATACTGACTTAGAAGAGTCGTAACTGATTATATACAATAATAACTGTCTTTCTAATCAGCGTGCATTTTCTGATGCCCTATGCTTAATGAGATAATCCAATGAGAGCCCTTTAGCCCACAGCATCAGTTTTAAATTCAGTCACTGGCCAAGAAGAGGTGCCAAGTGAACTAACCCGTCAGTGAGGGTGAGTGATGTGGTGAGTTAAGTATTGTCTTCAAGACCTGGAGATACAGAGTTGAACTGAGGCTTGGCTACAGGCTCCCTGTTCAACAAGGGCAAAGTCACCTATTTTTGGCCCCTTCATATCCCCCAGGTGCAATGGCATGTCACCCCTGTCAGAACGTGGCTGTGACACACTGCTGGGGTGCAATTACTTCACCTAATGGATTTATTAGAGGGAATAGGGAGAGGAAACAGTCTTTAAAAAGATTTAGGGTAAACAGAAGAGTCAAAAAGTGTGAGAAACAAACTGGTTTATGGTAGTAGGGAGTGGGAACCAGACATAGAAGGAAAACAGAGGGGGATAAGGGGTCTCAGGTACAGAGGAAGAAGTAAGATCTTAGGTAGAAAACAGAGGGGAAAGGCAGGGTTGAGCATATAAACAAAGGGTTTAAGAGAAAAAGCAATATGACTTCTGAAGATTTTAGCGCACATCTGACCTAAACCATCTCTCCTTTCAGAGTCAGCCCATCACCTCCCTTGTTTGGACTTTATTTTTCCTCAGAGATCTGTAATCCTTACTCTAAAGAGCTCCTGACTTCGTGGACATTTGTTGTGTTAGTAAGTGCTGCTATTGAAGTCAGCAGACTTGTTAAAACTTGCGCTCTTGCTGCAGCAAATGGAGTTTGCAGTGAACGGGGAGTGCAAGCCCAGTCATTCCTCCTGGTAGGTGTGCACCGTGGAAGGGATTGAGGGAGGGGGGGAAGGGCCAGCAGCTTGACAGCAGTTTTCCCACCTCTCTGTGGGCCATACCAGAGACTTTATCATGGAATCTCTTTGTAGGGTTATCAAGAGCATGGAGTTTTTCTTTCCAGCAAACAAAAATTGCCATTGGAAATCCTTTTCAGAACTTAGTACAACCCCAGGCAATATTTCTTCTGCACAAACCACAAACAAATCCATGCACATGAATTTAAGAAAGGACTCCAGGCACAGATGAGCAGGACACAGGGAGCTGTAGGATTGCAAGGAGTGCTTAAGCCATCATTGACGGCAGTGGGCTCTGTTGTCTTTGGTCAGTCAACCCCTGCGGGCCAACCCTTTTCTTCTTCAGTGGGGACTGTTTCTATCCCCTTCAGTAGAAAAGGTAGGGGAAGGGGGAAGAGCGAACTTGACCATGATACATTTAGATTTTATCAGTTCTCTTCTGCAAATGTTTTCACTGAGAAAATAAAGAACTTTAGAGTCTACGTGCAAGTAAACGGTAGACATAAAGAGATTGACCCTACCAGTGTTGGTTGCATTTACCAGCTTTTTGCTACTACAGAAGTTTTATTTCCCACTGCAAAAAAGTCTGTTGACTTTTAAGAAATGTTTCTCTTTTCAGTTTCCCCTTCTCCTGCTTTCCACTGTATCCCTGATAGATATTATTTATTCTTTAGGATAATATTTCATTTGAGAAGAGTAAAACTGTGGTCAGGTTTTTGCACATCATTTTCATTAGTTTTGTGTAGATGTTATTTCGTTTAGAAAAAATCAAGCTGCCGTCATTCTGTGCTCTGATTAGTGTGTGCACGAATAAGAAGAGAAAATGGAACCTGCTTTTCAACATGCAGGAGCACCAAAATCTGGCATCAGCCAGACAATCTAATGCAGAGCTTTTAAATTGAGCTTTTGCATCTATTTCTTTTTCCCTGAAGAATCTGTTGGCCTGAAGTTGTGTAACTCCCTAATGAAGTCGTTGTGGGGGTCTTGGCTATCCTGGAAAATGAAAGACTAGAAAACTGCAGCACAAAGCTGGTGTTTGCTAAAGTGATCAACCTTAAATGGTGTGCCGGGTTATCTGAGTATAATCAGCATAGCCGATTTGAATAGAGCTGTCTTCAAAATAGAGATCTGCTGGTAAGATTTGTTTTCATTTAGGTCTTACTTTCAGCAATAGGATTACCCTAAGGTCTATATATCTACAGGCTTTTGTACAAACAAGCAGCTTAAACAAAACTACCATTATTATACTGATTTAGGGAGGGAGAAAAGCTTTGTTTGGTTTATTGAGTTAAGATCATATGTGTGACAAATAAACCTTCCTTTAAATGTAAGTTTTGTCCCATTCAATATACTAAGTTTATTGAGGGGGAAAAATAATGACAAAGGCCAACATTATTTTTAATGCCAATTCGTCACCTCTAGATTTTAATCCCATAGGCTGGTGAAATACGTGCTATTTCATCCACTTGAGCAGCAAGGCAGCTGATATCACCATATTTATCACCATTGGAATGATATAATCAATTTACTTCTTGCTGTAAGAACTACCCTTACACTTCCTTTTTCTACTTTTTACTCAATGGCCTTATCAAACTCTTTTCAATGCTGATTTATTGCAGCCATGGACAATGTTGTGTTCTGTGTTGCTTCCCCCATGAGGAACTTCAATAGCTGTTGTCATTCCTTTGTCTTTTTTTTTTTTTAATTCAGCACATCAAGTTTTATTTACTGTTTTAAAGTGTCTTGTAAATAAAATAGGAGGTGCAAGTTCTGAGCTCAGTTAGCAACTTGAGATCTCATGAGGGGTGGCTAATCATTTATGGTATGGATGCCATGGGTCTTATTTCATACAACAGCAAGCAGGGCATGCCTGTTTTCCTGAGTTCCCATCACAGGAGGTGCTGCAACCAGTTACACTGCATTCAGTGCTTCCCGTACAGCTGTGAGCTTTAAATTCGTTTGTGACCAAAGGAATAAAAGGCATGGTAGGAAAGTGCAGTTGGACAGAATTAATCTGAAAACGTTTCTTTTTTTAACATGTATGCAGCTCAGATACTGAAGTTGAAACAGGAAAAAGATTGGGGAACTGTTTCAAATTGGCACAAAACCAGTTAGGTTAAACTACTCGTTAAATTAATGTGAATGACCTCTTGTCTCCTTGTTTGAGTCCAGTCATGCTCAGTCAGGTCTTAGGGCCCCCAGAACTGCATCTTTGCAAAATTCAAGCGAGTGGGTGAAGCCGGTGGTTGGTTACATGTATTTTGAAGTGCCTAGGTTGGTGCACTGGTACAGGAGGACCTCTGGATCAAAGCAATCACATCAGCAGTGATCATATTGTCTGGTACCATGAGAGCCTTTTAAAATATTTAAAATAGTTGTGGATGTTCCCTAGGATATTAGCTAACAAGATAGCGATGTATTTAAACTGTCAACAATTGACCTTGGATCATTGGTTAGCAATCTTGCGTTTGTTCGTTGCGGTCTGTTTGCTGTTGGTGGTTGCAGCTGAAGAGCTACAGCGGACTTGCTGGTGTCACCTGGCTGAAAGCAAATTTCACCTTCACCACAGAACTCGATTGCAGGTTGTGAATATTATTTAAATGGAAATCATTTCCTTATAAGAAGTCTCACAGAAGCATTTCTTTTTTTCACGCTGACGTTTTAATATTTATTTTGTATTGCTCTCGCTTTTATCCTTAATTTAGGGCTAAATTAGATCTGGCAGTGTCCCTTTAAATTTATTCCACGCCAACTAATTTATTTTAGCTAACTTGTTTCGGGACAAGCGTAGAATACTTAGAGCGCAAAAGAGAAAATTCAGATCAATCTCAGTCTGCTGAGGAAATTAATCAATTTGCAAGTTACATCTAGCTTAATTCCTTCATTTAAAGCAAGCATTGAGTTTCCTTTCCCATGTTACATGGAGGCTGGAAGGTAAAGCAGTCTCCATTGGTAGAGGACTAATTCACTTGCCCTGTGCTCTGTATAGAGGTCATTAAGACGCTGCGCTTGGAAAGCAGCTGCTTTTTGTGTGTGTGCCAGTATCTCATTTTCCACATATGTAACAGATCAAAACATTTAGATTGGGTTGATCCAGTCTATCATGACGAAAGAATTTTGAAGCAACACAAGTAAATAACAGCCTTACTTGGAGGGAGGATGCCTTTGCCCTGATCCTGAGAACTATTGGTGGGCGCCACCCCAATTAAAGCAGACTGGGCCATACCAGCTTTGCACGGATTCTTTTCCAAAGCCAATTAGCTGCAGAACATTTGATAGAAAGGAACAAATCACCAAAAACTCAGCCCCATACAATGTTATCATTTATGTTCAGTGCTAGTCTAGTGCTCAAGAGTGTTTCTTTTTGTTATACCTCTGTAGACCTGCTGGAAAGAAAAATGTTTCCTGCTTCTCATTTGGCCTATATATTCTAGAGCTGCATTGTTCAGTGTTATCACCTTAAGAAGCAGTTAAGATTAAAGTGAGATAGCACACATATGAGTTTAGAAAGCCAGCCAGAGAAGCTGTACAACTTTTATGGTCTTCATCCAAAGTGCATTTAAGTGTGGGACTGTTTTTCAGAAAATTGAATTAAAATGTAATTTTTCAACTGTTCTGTATTTCCATTTATACTCTTTGTCCTCTAAATCTGTGCCATCATATGGCTGTTTACTACGGGCCAGAGTTCCTGGGCCAGCCCTCAAGAACACGAAAATCAGAGAACTAAAGAGGAAGAGGATGCTTTGGCAAACTTAAGTTTATTGGTTATGGGTAGTTGGCTATCACTCTGATGCCCCCTGGGATTATCACCTGCCAAAATCCAAACCTCCCATTTCAGAGGGGATTATTTCAAGAGGCAGAAGCAATTACAGAGTAGTATAACAGGCAGTGCTTTGCAGAGTGATGCAATTTATTGGAAGTTCTACCTTGTGGTGGCTGTATGCCTGGGAATTACTGTACTTATTCCTGTACAAGTTAAGAAACCTAGGTACTTCGAAAAAAAGTACTGTTATTTGATTGCTAATAAGGACAGTTGTTATAATGCTTAAAAATAAAACCATCAAATTAGTTCATGATGGAAGAATTTTGAGGGGAGAGGGGTTTGCATGCAGTGCAATGAACAGGGAAGGGAGAGAGACAAGGGGAAGAAAATCTGTCAGGTTTTTAGCCTATGTTTCACTGGTGCCTGTTTAAAAAAGTAGTGGTTCTTTTCCCCTGGGATTGCTAAAAGTTACCAGTCTTACTCAAAAATGTAAATAGGTAGTATAATCGTATGGTAAACCAAAATTGGGAAACTGTTCCGTGCTCTGTGGGTATCACTGTAGAAAGTTCTTGGTGGAGAACAGGCAGCCAGGGAGACATTGTGGCTTGAGTAAAAGGGGTGAGGACAGGCACAGCTCAGCTGTGCTAGCTGTGCTCAGAGCTGGGGCTAGGGGGGCGCTGAATCAAGAAGCTGAACGGTGGAGGAAAAGCAAGTAGGCTGGATGGTGCTGTGAAGCCGGTAATTAACATTTCTGAAGATACTACAAAATGAGATGTTGGGAAACCTTTGGTGTCTCTGTAGTTGTATTCTTCTGTATTGGTCAGATGCAGAATATGGGCAAGAACTTAATGAAATTCTGCATTGCTGTGCTCATAAACAGCTATTTCTCCTGCTACAGTCCCTCTTCAGATGAGTTTCTTAAGATTGGCTAATGAGATTCACTTTTATCTCAGGATCTTTAATGACTCCCAAAAGACCAGGAGCTTAGTTTTAAATCTCATCAGCAAAGCAGAGCTGCTTCCAGCAGTACAGTGCTTCCTGACAGCATGGTGGAGCTTGCTGCAAAACTGGCTGAGAAGGAGAAAAGATGCCAGCACTAGGCCCAATGCTGTTGCTTTTGGCAGGTCCTAGATGTTCTCTTTCTGTCTTCCATGTATCAAGCTATGCCAGCATTGCATTGCTCTGTGTCTTGTGAGCTGCCACCCATCCTGAGTCCTACTACCAGGACAAGAATTGGCATGGATGCTAAGGTTTGAACTCTGTTCTGTGAAGTCATTTTTACACATGCAAAATGAAGGTGGAGGAGTTCAGATACCATATTTGAAAGAGCTGCTTGGAAAAAAAATATATGTATTATTGCCTCAGCTCATTATAACAACTGCATCAACATTTCACAGTGACTGAATGACTGTTTGGAAAGTTGGTTGATAAAATGGTCACACAAGACAAGACATCTCAAGGACAACCCAGGACCCAGAAACTGCAGGTGGTTTTTTTTTACCCAAACACAGAGCAATTCCATTCTGCTAACAAGGTGCCAGACAATGACATATGGTCACCTCAGATGGTACATTGCCAGGGGGAGAGCCAGAAGGCCCCAAGCGCTTCCCTGTTGTGTTCAAATTAATTTCAGTGAATTCTCAATCCTAAATTTTCAGATATGAACAGTGCTTTTGATGATACAATTTGGGTGCTGAAATTGACCCTATGAAAGAAAAGTCATGTGTTGAAAGGACAGATATTCATCTGATAATGAAAATTAAACTTTTTTTACAGGACTGAGCCCTCAGAAACTCTGGCTTTCCACCTCACTTACTATTCTTGAAAATATGTCCTAATTCCCAAGCAGCTCTACTATTTGATGCATATATACTTTACAGGTGACTGTATAGAAAGGGATATTTTAAAACAAAGTCATCCAGCATATTGAAAATGGAAAGGAAGGGAGACAGGAGGAGTGGTGCTCAGAAGCAATGAAATAACCTCAAAATCTGAGGTCAGGTTATCTATGCAAAGTGTAACTTTTTTTTCCAAAAAAAGCTTGTGAGTCCTTTTGGGGCAGAGGGACTTAAACAGAAATTGGAAACTCCAATGGAAATTGCTTCATCAGCCGTTAGAAACATTGAAGTTCCTGAAAGCCCTACTTCTGAATTTAAAAGTTGATACTAAATGTATTTGTCCATAGAGGAGAGGAACTGAGCACTGTGAAATGAACTTCATCTCTTCCTCTCTGCTGGTAATGAGCAGTACCGAAATGACTATTGAAAATCTAATCGTTCAAAAAAAACTGACAACCACCCACCCAAGGCTTGGCAACCCGTCCTCAGGGTGAGAGCAGGCTCACAAAGCGTGGTGGTGAAAGCCACCTTAAAGCATGGTCACACCTTGTTTTCCACCTGCAAGTGTCAGTGCCCTGCCCGCTTGCCACCACCTCCTCAGATGGGGCAGGTTTGGCTGCTCTCATGGGTTCCTTGTGAACCTGCCAACGGGAGTGGGAAGGATTAAACACCTTGGCTAGGTGGTCTACTGAGATGTCAGGGTGCCCCCACCCAAGAGCAGTCAGTAACCTCGGTGGCGGGTGGGCAGAGGTGAAGAGCTCCACTCCAGCCCAACTTCCCTCACCTTGCACGTGATACCAGTTCTGCCAAGGCCCCTGGACCTTGGATTACTCTCATCCCTCCCATGCTAACAGCACAGATTATTTTTTCCTTGTTGTCCAAGCTTTCCTTCCCACCCCTGGAAGGCTAAGGCTGCCATGACTCAGCCCGAAGCACGAAGGTTGCGCCCACAGTCGCACACCTTCCCCGCGTGGTGTGCTGAGCGCCAGACCAGCCGGCTGCCTGACCCCGCTTGTTGCTTCCCATCAGAGCTGTGACCCTCATTAGGAAAGCTGAATGCTCCCAGAAAGTACCACTGGGGCAACAAATCAGTCTTAAGAGCCTATTGATCTGTTACATTTGTTTTCAATGTACAAAGAAAGGAGATTCTTTTGTTCCAGGGCTGGTACCAAGCTCTACTACAGTAGGTTCAGTGCGTCTCCGGACACTGCGATCAGGCACGTCGCCGCTGAGTCAGCAGAATATTTGCTTATTACAGGGGGAACTGAAAGAACCTGGAATTCACTAGTGACCGACCTCTTACTTCTTGAACTACTTGTTTCCCCCTTCCTTTTGTTTCTGTTTTAATGACTGCATCGCAAACGCAATTTAATCCCCCTTGCAGATGCAGGACACGGTAACGCAAGCGCAAAACTATCAATGTTTGTCAAGTTAAAATGCCCGCGCCGTTTGTGCTCAGTGGTCGCTGGTTGCTGGGCTAGGTTCCTTTTTAAATCACATTTGGAATAATTAAACGGCCACAGCAATAATACACATGCAGAATTTTTGCACATCAAATAATCAAAGGGAGGAAAAAAGTAGTCTGGAGCTGTTTTGGTTTTAATCCTATTTGATTTTTGTTTTAAATGAAAGCACAAAGGTAATTTTTCTGTTGCTTTACCTGTGACTCCTTAAATCATGGTAAGCGTGCATTAAGATCTTCTTAAAAGAATAAGAACATTCCTTGTTAATTAATTTATACAGCTGTCAGTACAGCTTTCTATGTTATTCATACTCTAAGTGTTTGACTGCCATAGATTTTCTAGCAGTTCCTGGCAAAGCTCCAGTGAAAGCCTGGGATTTATTAGGCTGACTTGGTGCAAAGTCTATTGATTGTGGCCTCGAGGGTAATAACTAAATAGAGCTGGAGCAACAAGTCAATAACACCATTGTTGCTACAGACTCCATTCACTTGAGGAGTTAGATTGTTTTACAGTGGCAAAGAGTAATCATGAGCAGATCAGCATGTTCAACAGGCTCTGTACCATGTTAGTGCTGGGGACTGTTTTAAAGCTTTCAGCAGGACGGCGGGAGAAGTGAGATGAGGTGCAGGGATTAAGAACCCTGTAAACTCCTTCATTAGGGCTAAAAGGTTTCAGCATTATCTTTATCATCTTGCAATAAGGAGTCCCATGCCTGTGTTTGTCCAAACTGGTATTAAAATCCCCTGCCCATCAATCCATAATGGCACTGTAGAAATGGGATTCACATTTCGGATGGGGATATACATGGAGAGTGTGCATGTGTACACGAAGTGCATGTCCGCATGCCTTAGCATTAAATAGTATTTTAGCTAGCACAAACTTCACCTCTGTGCAGTAATATTTTCTGGCAATGGCTGGAAAGAGGCTCCTATTTTCTTAAATTCAAAATGAGGAAATGGTTTTGTTTATTGCTTCTCTAATCCTCCCATGTGTTTATTTACTTCTAGAATTCTTTTCTTTTACGGAAATATATACAAACCTACTAGAGGAAAGATGTTTATTTCCTGAGAGTTTTATCATTTATTTGACAGCCTTTGACGACTCATGTTATATTAAGAGCAGACTATTTTGAAAAGTCAAAATTGTGAAGATGGGAGTTTCAAAACCAGAACTGGTTGATTTTGCACACATTCTTTTATCTGTCTCCGGGAGTTGCCATTACAGCCTCTGAAGAAATACCGAGAAATTAGAATGAGTTCCTTCCTAACACCAGTTAGTAGCAGCCTACTCCCTTGAAATCTGAAAGATGGTACAGAAAGCAATAATAAGAACCACATAATATTAAAAAAAGGCATCTGTGGTTATGCTTTGTAAAATGAATGGAGTGGTCAAGCAGCAGGTTTTTGTGTATTCAGCAGTTCCACAGACTCTTCCTCTCTCCACTTATCTCTTCTTGGAAGTTAAGTTTTTCTTTTTGCAAAAAATGCTTCTAACCCCACAGTTTCAAAGATAATAGGAGAGAGCAAAGCTCTTTTCCTCAGTTTGCAGTCATTTTAAAACACCAACATTTTAGACACAAAAATTTCAATAGATTGATTCTTGAATGTGGTGGTGACTCTGACATCCAATGACGGTTTATTAATAATTTATCTGTCCTTTTTTTCCCACTGCTTGTCTTACTATATTATAGCTCATACTATTTAAAGCACAGAAAGGGGTGGAACTAGAAAGGAAATCCTGCAGCCAAATATTCGGGAGGGTACTGGGCTTCCCTTGGCTATTGAATCGTTGCAGTCAATTGAATGTTGCAGTCAGCATGTGTCGAGGCAGATCTTCGAGCAGGAGAAATGCAAACATGTGGTGAATGTGTCTGTCTTTTTCTTTCTTTCTTTTTTTCTTTTTTTTTTTTTTCCTTTTCCATAAGTAAGCAGAGAGCTTGGCAAGTTTGTAGTGCTTGCTCAGAAGCTCATTTAAAACTTTGAGAGGAGTGAACTGAATTTAAACGACTCTCAGGAATCTCTTTACCCCCAGGCCTTAGACGTAGCCTCCCATGGAAAGAAATATATCGGATAGTTCATAATCTGTATTCTGTCAGGATATTTTAATGAGAGGTCAGTAAATACCATATATTTGGAAGCAAACAAGCCAAAGCTGGGCCTTTTCTTTATGACTTCCACACAGTCAGAAGAGTAGCTTTCTGGCAGATGCTTTCACTTTGAATGAAGAAATTATATCTACTCTGCTTAGGCTCAGTTCTCTGATCCAAGCAATTTTTGACATATCAAACCAGCCTAAAACTTAATTAGCTGTGGCAGAGGAAGTAAATATGTAAAAGAGGCTTCGCGGAAGCCTTAACACTTTTTCATTAAAAAGACCAACACCAATTTTCCTGGCTGATTGTAGTGTGATGTGCTGCCTCTACGGTGATTAGATACATATCGGAAGCACTGCTTGCACCCCACTTCCAGTCTTTCTGAAAGAAGAGAGACTGGTCAAAGGGAAAAATCCTTCCCAAAATGTGGAGGTTGACATTTCTTGAGTAATACTCTTCCAGTATGAACTGTAGATTTACAGGAATTAGAGACCAAACAGTCAACAGATTCCACTCTCCCTCCTCTTTTCTCCCCTCCTTTTTTAAAGTGTCTTCATCAATCAAAATCAACATAAATGAATAATGGAGGCAGATAAAATGTGAAGAGACAATAGTGGTGTTGTTTAGGATTGACAGCCATAAATCCATTGTATCCTAAGAGACTGCATGAAGTAAATACCTGCCCTTGCCCACCACCACCACCATTTAGCCCATGATTTGCAAGATTTTTTAAGTGAGTGCTGACGTTCCATCGAAGCATCGGCCCATTAATGCTCACTTTATTTTAGAGCACCAGGGCTGCAGTGAGGTGGGGGGACTTGGGGGATGAAGGTTTGGAGTTTCCCCTCTCCTCGTTCATTTGTTAATTTGGGATGACAGAAATAGAAATGGTGTTCTTACCGGCAGGTCAAAGGCTGTTTTAGAACCAGCAGAAAACAAGGAAGCTGGTGCAAAAGGAGTTACAGGGCACATCATTTAAAAATCATTAAAATCTGGGGCTCGCTGAGGTTTTCTCTGTAAGGAAAAAAGGGAAGGCACGTCTCAGTTGACACTGCAGAGGCATGCACAAGGCTGAGAAGCCCAACAGAAAGCAAAGCCAAGAGGATTATGTACCTCAATTTCAGAGGGCACGATTTATGGCACAGATTTTGAGTCCTGACATTTTGGTTCAGATATGATAGAGCCCAAGTCTCATGAGCTGCTCTTGTAGAAATTTGACACAGAGGGACAAGACTGTAGGGTCAGTTGCTCCTTCTGCCGTTTTGAAACACCAGATCTCAAATGGAAACTTTTCTTCCTTCCTTCCCACTAGAAAGGTCCTTCCAGTTTTGGGTGCCTTTTGGAAGCGAGCCTGTGCGAGCAAGTGCAAATATAATTCTTAGGCCCAGGCTCACAAATTCAGGAGGTTTAAAGTTCCTTATGTTATTTTTGGTTCTTCTGTAATTGTAGTTTGTTTGGCAGTGCATGCCAGACACGGATCGCTTGCTCAGGGCTCGTTAGCACCAACAGCATTCCAGCTATATTAGAATCTGTGAATATATCTACTTCAGCTGTATTTTCACGCCTTTTATGATTTTCATTCTCCCTGAATTGGAAAAAAAAAAAGAAAAAAAAAAGAGGAAAAAAAAGAAAGAAAACCCAACACAAATTACCAACTACCTGGCAGGAAGGATTGAGGACCTTTCTGATTATAGGAGGGAATGTTCTTCAAAATCAACATCTGAATGAGCAGAACTTCAGCAGCACAGCACCTTGCTGTAGAGGGGCTTGAAGGTGCCACTTCTGTTGTGAAAACAGTTTATTTAGTAGTTAGTGCCTTGACTTTTCTGTCTTTGTACTTCTGAAAGATGATCTCTTGCAAACGATGAACCCTTAGCCTTAACAAAGTACTGATCCCTCTTCAACATTTACTTAATTGAAGCTTAGAAGGAAAAAAAATATAGTGTAGTATTTTAAGAGTGACTGTGTAGCACCTTTCCAAGTTTGCATGCCTGTCAACGGGATGTCATCCTCTACGTGTGAATGAATGACTCTATTTCCAGTTCAAGTTTCCATTCCTAGGCAAAAATAGCACCAAATACACTATACTTCCAGAACAAATTTTTTAAAAAAAACTTTATAAATCACATGTAACATCACAAATGTTCTATACATCCGGTACCAAGTGAAAAATATTAAAAAAAGAAGACGCTGCTTCAAATGACCGAACAGAATCACAAGAAATAATTTCTCATTCTGTTCTAACTGAGCAGACCGTATTTTGTACCGACACCAGTTATATTTAGCATTCCTCAAGGCTTCCATTGTTGGGCTTTTTTTTCCACAACCAGCATGAAGCACTGAAGCTTTAAGCATCCTGTCGTGGTGCTGATGTTTTGTCGAAGAAAAGATGTGTTCCTCAGCTGTTGCCGTTACTTCAGCGTTTGTGCCTTTTCAGATGACACTTAGCCAACTTTTTAAAATTGCCCAAGTCCCATGTGCAGAGTGGTGAGGGCTGAGATTTTTAAGGGCCTTGAAGTATCTAAATCATGGCACGGGCTGTCTACCTACCCCCAAAGATCTGATTATTTGATCTGATTAATTTAATCTAGGAGTCACACAGTCCTGATTATCTAACCTATTTCTTGGGATAGGATTTGGGCTTTTTTATTACTATTTTACCAACACAAATCATTTATAAAGAGTTAGCAGAATGTTATAGTGGTGTGCATTAGGGGTGGATATAGAGTAGAAAGCAATAACCAGGATTATAAATAACTGCTTGATCTGTAGAATTCTAAAATAGCCTCTTAAATTTGATTAACTGTCTCAATATATGGTTAATCATCTAAATCCTTTATAAACTATTTGTAAATGCACCCTTGACATAAAGCATGACTAGTTTGTCTGTATTTTATGAAACGTGACAACTCTACTGAGGAAATGGAGCAGTATTTCTGCAATATAGTCAATGTAATTGAGAAGGCAAACTTGGTGTTCCAGATTTTAATTGTGGAAAGTGAAATACTTCCAGTTTCTGAATTGCCTTGTGCAAATTTGTTGTGCAAAGGTAGTATGGAGTGGCTACGCTTTTCCTCAGAACCAAGTTAGGCAAAGGAAGGTAAAAGGAAGGCGAGTTGTAGAAGAGTTAAAACATGAAAATGGAATGCTTTCAGAATGGTTTGGACCTCAGTTCTGTGATACAAAACCATCAGCATCAACAATAGGGTCTCCTGCTCCCAAAAATACTCGCTCCTGCCTCTATGCTGCATCCAGCTGCTCTCTCATTTTTAAGGGAACTTCTGTTCTGCGGTCAGTGTCTTGAAACTGAATTGATCCTATACAAAATAGCTCTCCTTTCCCACCCACCCTCATCTTTTTTCTTTTTCTTTTTTTATCTTGGATCAATTGCTTGATCTGATTCATCACATGGATCTGCAAGCTGTTGAATCAGCACAACTGAGGTTGGCATGTTGCAACGCGATGGGAGAAATGAACGCCAAGAGGAGGTGGAAGCAGGGGGAGGAAGGGACAGACCTGAGTGTGTCTCCTAAAATTAGTATTGCTGCTGGATGCTTTGCATCTTGGAAACATGGTCTTGGCTTGAGTACAGGGCTTAGAGTCAGAACGTTCAAACTATAAACTCCCCTCTAACCTTTGACACCCTTAAACTTTAGTTTTGGCATCTGCTAAGTGGGAATAACGCTGGTTATCTCAGTGATGTGAAGGTTTACTCATGATTGTTCAACAAACTAGTGCATGAAAAATAGGAGACTGCTTTTTAAGCTCCTGCATTTTGCTGAAATCGTCCTCTCATGCTCACGAACTACGTTTCATTTGTACTAAAGTATTTGTTTCCGAGTCTGTTCCTCCTATCAGAAATATGTTGCTAGAGCAAAGACAGGTCCCTGTTTCTGTAACCCAAGTGTCACTATTTTTAGTTTTAAGATGTTGGCTGCATCTCTCTCTCTTTTTTTTTTTTCTTTTTAAATTATGTGTATATATTTATAGCTCTTGCTATTGGAAGAGAATTTCCTGCAAACAGATCCATTTCTGTGGAGCTCTGCTCCAACATGAAGTCCCATGTGTTCCACCTAGAGATTGCTCCAGAATAAATGTCTGCTCTGGTTTTAGGATCAGCCTGGTGAACTGTAAACTTTATATTGCCTTCAGCACATAGTAAATCCGCATGTTCAGGAGGTATTAGCGACTGGGCACTCGATACTTGGCAGTGTTGCATCTGAAGACACAAGTGACAGGAGAAATGCAGCCCCAGCCCATGTCCTACCGAGTCGTTTCCTCTTTGGGTAATTACATCCTCAGTTTTCTCTGCAGTTTTAACTGGGGTGGGGGGAGTATCTGTCTTCACACCCTCATTGAAAGAGGTGAGTCTTGTAACCATGCACCACTGAACAGCTGCCACATCTCACCCAGCATTAGGTGAAAGGATTTTTTACATAACGTTCATATCTGGTTTGCATTCTGAGCTGCACAAATCAACAGAACGGTACGTGGGTATCAGAAGGCAGGATTTGACCTGTAGCTGGGTTCTGGTTCACACACAGCGAGTAGGACTTGCTCGCATAGTGGCAGGGACTTCAGCAGGAGTACTGGTGTGCGTAAGGACTACAGAATCAGGCCCCTAAGGATCCTTAGGAATGAAAGGTATCCTGTAACCGTAAAGTATTATTATGATGACTACTCTGGAGAACACAGAGGTATTGAAGTCGGCAAAATAAATTACAGAGTTAAATGTATAAGTAAACCAAGAAGCGACTGATGTTTTTTGCATAGTAATAATCTTCATAATCACTTCATTTGCACAGTTATTTCATTTTAAACTTTAGGCACAGTTTTGAAGCACAACTCAGTGGAGATTTTTGCTGTAATCTATAAACTTTAATGAAAGCTAATTGGAGGACAAATTTTAATCTAATTAAAATGTGACTGCATAAAGCAGAAAGGATGAATGAAGTGAAATGCTCTATGGGGCACAGTTTTCAAACAACGATTAACCTGAATACTAAGTCAAATGAAGCTTTTGTAAAATGATGATCATGAGCATTGCCAGCAACAGAACAACCTTGAGAAACTGCAAATGAAAGTTTTAATGTATTTAGTTTAAAAAGTGGACATTCGACTCACAACCACGTTAAGGACTTTTTTAAAAAGAAAACAGAAAGCAACACCAATGGTCTCATCTAAAAACATAACAAGTAAATTAGCCAAAGGTGTACATTCCATCTAAGTTCTCATGATCAGCAGATGCAAATGTTTGCAGTGCGCCGATGAGTTATGAGCCCTAATGAGATTTCAATGCTGAGCAAACAATAAAAATTTATGCATTGCATAGTTTTAGTGGCCTTTGGCTTCATGGTTAGTGTTACACCCTTTCAACAGCTTTGGTAATATAATATCCAGCTGGCTTTGGAGGTAAGGAAAATTGTAGGGGTGAACTGAAGTTGTGAGAAATAACGTGATTGATTGCTTTGTCAGAATAATGCATTTCCATGGTATAATTGTCCATAGTAATCTTAACCCGGGTACGGATACATAGGTTCTAGTTATGTTGGGACACAAATTTTGAAGGATTCAGGTGAAGGATGGCTTTTCCAGCATTTGAGCCAGACCATTTCCTGTGCTGGGTACGTGTCCAAGGGTCTCACAAACAGCCCCTCTAACAAGAACATTCCTGTCATAGTCCGATAAACAGGAGAATTGAAAAGCTACGCTTTCCCCAACTGTCATATGTTGCAAGAAAAGAAGTGGAGCAAAAGCACAGAAAGAAACTTACAATAGAGATTGAAATAAATGTATGTGATGGGGAGCGGGGGGGGGGGTGCGAATCAGGGAATTCGACTGGTGCAGGGTGAGAGTGAGCTCAAATGTATTAAATTTAAAAGACCCATTTGTGGGTTAGGCTTTTATGAATCCAGAACCTTCACCATAATGATTGCCTGCATTACCCTACATAATATTAAAATCTTAGCATGTGATTAATAGCAGATTCCCTGCATACGTGTCACAACACACATCTGCAGCAAATCTGCCAGTATATTTCTGTGCTAGTTTTACTTTGGGGCCATAAAGTAATTCCTGTTTTGTGAATGAGAATAAACCTATTATGCACTAGGTTAGCTACACCCAGTTTCTTCTCTTCAGGGAAAAAGAGCTGCTTATTTGATACGGCATCTCAAATTTCAGTGTTCAGAAGTGAGTTTAAGCCTCAGCTAGATTTGCTTGAGCAAGCTGTTGGGATTTGCCTTCACCGTTTCTTAGTTCTATGTTTTCCAAAACCCTCTGTGCAAAGAGTGTTGAGAAACTTCTGGACAGCAGTAAACTAGTGGACTTAATTACAAAGTGTTTATTGCTAAATTTGTTAATGAGTCAACATGCAAAAAAGATGTATTTATCCCTGTTTCCTCTTAAAATTGTAGTAAAAAATAACTTCAGAAAATCTTTTTCTTAAGCTGTTCGGTGATGCAGTTTTGCTGTTCACAAAAGTCCTTTTTCCCATCTGCAAACAGCTACCTTTCTTTTTGACCCAAGGGAACAGAGCATAGCTCAAATGAAGCTTAAAGAGAAAAGAAAAAGATTTTTCCTGATTGTAACGCCGAGTCTATGTATATTCACACATGGACGCAAAATAAAAAGGAAGATGCAGAAGCATTCCTCTGGTCTGCCCTCTGACATGTCCTGCCGACCTGTTTCACTCACCAAAATGAAAACAGAACCCCATGAAAACAACTTAAAATGACAACAAGAAAACATTAGGAAAGCAACATCTGTTTTGCATTCTTGGCATCAAGTCTGCCCTTGCAACAGAGGGTCTGACACAGATGTACAGGGTTATGACACCACTGAGTACCGCGTGATTTAAAATGGTGTAACAGAGCAGAATCAGGGCGCTGAGCTCTTACAACGCTGTGCAGAGCTGTGGCTCTTGATCTCCTTTGCAGATGTGGGACTCAAACCCCAGTGAAATTTTAGGCATCTTTCCATTGATTGATGTGGACCATAGAGCAAGTCATATTCCTTTACAAAAACTTGGGGATTTATTATTGACTTTCTACTTCTTTTTTTTTTTTTTTTGGGGGGGGGGGAGGAGGGCGTGTTTTGCCGTCTGTAAAATTGCATTGCTTTGTTGCTTTCCAACAGACGTCATCGCATGCAGCCGCGCTCAGAGAACCTTTCAAACAATATGGCATAATCAAGGTCTTGGGTTTCTAAGTAAAATGAGATAGTAGCAATGAGAGAGAAATCTAAAAGCACTTGGAAGAAAGGTGAAAATAGTTCCAACCGAACTGGAAAGAATCAATGATTAGGAGACTTCGGGAAGCCAGAGCTGCCAAGAGAGCATCTCTCACACCACGGCAGCAGCATGAGTCCCTGAGGTGGCACAAAGGCAGCGACTCTCTCCCTGTTTGGTTGCCCACCCGTAGCTGTAACAGAGACAAAATTAGCTCAACTCATCCCTGGCATAACTTCTCTGTCCCCGGCCCGGCTGTCAGATGCGATGACGTGCTTGCAGTGTTTTCACCAGCCACTAGATGTCTGTGTGAGCTCTAGAAAGTTCTTTGGGGGGATGATGCCCCTGGTAAACACGCGACCCAAAACTGGAACACAAGCTGCGGGGAAGCTTGTTGGTTTGTGTTTGTAGGTGTAATGTCATTACTTTAATTTACCCTGTGATTAAAGCAATTTGTGCTAAAACTAAATTCCAACCTTTATAATTTGAAGCAAATACAGAAAAGGTGCTTTTCCTGGCCCACACCTGTTTAAGAGAAGCTGTTGCTTTTATGTCCGTGGAAGGACTGAGATATATCTTATTGGTGTGAAAGTTTCGGAGGAAGTTGCTGAGATGCAAAAGGTTCATCTTGTTTCTATTCTGAAACAATGAAATACCAAAATACAAAACATCTGCTCCATAGGTGAATTGGTAAGAGCTCGCTATTCCGTTCTGCCTTGTATAGCCCAAACCACAGTCCTGCTGGAGCCGTATTTTCATGTATACGATGCATCAGCATATCTGCGTGCACGGAGGAAGGCTGTGCATCAGATGTCAACTTTAGCATATCTTTTAAAAAAAAACTAAACTTGGTAGAGCAGATCTGGGTACGGAATTCTCTTTCACAGCTCTGTCTATCAGGCAGTCTGCCGGCTGACCAGGGTAGCTGCACCTGTGACCAGCTTTCCTGCAGACATCTCCCCAGAAAAATGCAAAAGTAATCATCACATGTTTGCTTTTCATTTATCTCTGTCATCTAGGAATAAGATGCAAGATAGTATCAGGAGCAATGAAAGGTACATTCTGGTATTATTTTCAAGTTTTTTTGTCTAGACAGAGAAGAGCAACCACTGGTATCTCTGTGGAACGCATACAGCCCCCCTCCACACTCGCATCCTAGGCTGAAGGCCAGAGGGAGGTAGTAGGCTGTCTATATTAAAAAAAAAAAAAAAAAAAAGTTTTAAACCACCACCTACTCATCAGGTGACTGGAGACTATGGTTGTAAAATGTGCTGCAGGCAGAAGTTCTGAAAAATCCCAGAAAGTGTTGAAAACATCTCTAAACAAGGTATTTTTCTCCTGCACCTTTCTTGCTAAAGGTCCCAATTGCTGCCAAGAAAACTAGTGAGAATGTTAGCTGCCAAATAAAAAATTTATGACAGTGTTTGGCAAAGGATTGTATCACTGCTTGTTTTATACATTTCCACAAGGCTCTTGAAGAGCTGTTGGACACAGACAGCTCACTGATCACTGTGCTTTATCTGTTCTTTAATATATTAAAAAAGCAAGCTCCAATAAAGTATGCTTTAAACAATACATATTTTTTCCTTTAATAGCCTCCTATAAGAGCTTGCTATGGTAAGAATATAATTTCTACACAACATTCCATATATAAAAATTGTTTTAAAAGCCCTTTACCTGACAAAGTTACTTGTTATTTGAGTCACTTTCATAGTAAAAATACATGAATTTTTCAATTAAAAATGTATTGCTTTTGCAATTGTGCTTGTTACATGTTGGAGTCTGGGCCAATAAACCGCCTGTTAAAATATAAAGAGGTCCATTCAGTCAAAGTTGTGCCTGCCATTTATGTTTCAAAACCCGAGAAAATAATACGTTGGAATTGCATTGCTCACCAATATCAATTAAGTTTTCGGCTGTATCGTTAAATTAATGTTGGGGGAGAAAATTGTTCCGGTGGATTTAGTGGAAAAGAAATATTTTTGAATACAGTTAGCACACTGACAATAATAATTAAGCTGGCCAATGCTGAAGCAACACCCTTAAAAATATTTTCCTCATCGGAAGAAATAAAATTGTCCGTCTCTGTCTTGTTTTCAAACAAGTTATCAGATTAGGCTTCCAGCTGATAATTAGTGCTATTTAACACACATCTTGTCATTCGGAAATCTCGAGGCCTGAACGGGTTCCTTTTTCTCATTATCATCTGCTGCTGGAGGTGGGAGGTTTGGAGCGTGGCATGGCACCTCCTTGCACCGTTCTTAAAGGAGGCAAAGAGCCTCCTTGGCTCTCTGGTGGCCAGGAGCTGGTGGGACACAGTCCTGGCCTGCTGTTCCCCTCCAAAGGGGACAACCAGAGCAACATGACCCTGTGCTGTCCCAAAGCTGCCCCAGGGCCGCATATCTCTGCACAACGCTTGCATCTTCATGGCACAGCATGTATTCGAGAGCAGCCAGCGGCGCTACAAATGCTATATGCCTTGTATGTGCTTGTGTATTTCATGGTATTTGATATAAAGTACTCAAGACAGACCAGCATTAAGAGGATTATTTCAGACAGCATTAGGAGTTAATTTACAGAAGATTAGCTCTAAATCAGGCAGATATCATAAGCAAATTAGCATCAGTTGTAAGAGATTCAGAATCAAAATGTGTGGTGGTTTTTAGTTTCTCCTTGTATGTGCTCAGTGGATGAGTAGTATCTTTGTTAGTTTCCCACACTAAGTTGTTGCATCTCAAATAGTGAAGAACAGGTATACTTTTTTCCTACATGCACACTATTTATTATGATGCTATTTATTGGCAATGAAACTGCTTAACTCCAAATAGCATTCCGCAGCTGAATATTTTATATTTCATGTCATTTCTTCATTGAGCAATGTTTTGTTTGGCCCTAGAAATGATGTCTCCATGGTATGTTACAATATTTTTAAATAGGTAATATGCAGCTTTGCTTCAGAGTAACATACTTAATCCTTTTTTTTTTTTTCTGTTAAAATGAGTCACATTTTAAAGCCAACTCATAAAAATGGAGTGTATAAAATGCTACATACTAGGGTGAAGATTACAGCTACTTAAAAGTACCTTCCTTAATATTTAAGCTTGTAAATTATAAATTTGTTTTATTTCCACAGGAGTGATGGTTAATTTGTATTAAAAAGTAGATTCTGTTCTTCAGTCAGTTTTCCAGATGTATTTTTCTGGCTGCAGACAGGCAGGCGTAAGCACCTATCCAATCCCTTCTCAATGTTGTGGTTTCAAAAACGCTTACCCAGTTAGTGGAGAAGATGATGAAATGGATCGGGCCACAACATTAAACCTGTGCCCTGGGTTGTTCTTGGGATTCTGAAAGCTTTGAATTCTACGAATGGGATTCCCATCCTGGGAGAAATTTGTATTCTGCTCTCCAAGAGATATTAAACTGCTTAGTCTTCAGCACGCTCCAGAACATTTGGGTTTTTAACTGGGGAGGGAAGTCTGGTCAGTATTCTATGATTTTTTCCTTTCTTGATGAACCAAATTCCTCCTGAAGAGGTTGGCCTGAGGTCATGGATGTCTCCCTGTGTTTGCTGAAGGAGGAATCTTTGCTCCTTCCACCAGATCATGAAAACTTATACCCGTTCTAAGCCAGGCTGAGCTTGCAGGACCCTCTGGTTGCAAGATCTGCAAGCGCTCTTGCGCTTCGACTTTCTGCCCTGTAGTTTCGCAGAATGCATGGAGGCTTGTTGCGGTTATTAAACCAAGGTGTCTGAGGTCATAACAAAGTAGAGGCATTTCTGCTCCCCTAATAGAAATACTGTAACATGCTGAAGAGAAAATACTTTAATAGTGGCAAGTATCTCCTGTCAACTAATTTGATAGTTCTCTATCAGGTAAACCATTTGTGAATACATCGATTCTTTTTATTTTTCACTGTTCTGTCTTCACTGTTCCCAGGTTTTCTTTGAACCAGTTGGGCAAAAATTGATTTTTATTTGTTCCACTGGCCTTGTGGAAAATTAGCTTATGAACTGTTTTTTTATAGGGAGACTCAAAGCACAGAACAGGTTGGAAAAATAAGCCTATAGCAGTCAAAATTGTTGTCTGAAATGTCTTCAGACTGGAAGGCTGAATTTATTGCTCAAAACAAGTGCTAGCATTGTGGAGGTGTGCAGTCCTGCTCATTATCACTGGAAAAGGGGGAACCAAAAAGCACAGTAAAAAATTAAATTTTAATAATGCTAGTGATATTTTCTAAATCCTTCTTGACAGAAAGATTCTCATTATTTTTATCTGTCTCAGAGAAGGCTCTTTTAATGCCATCTCACAAATGGCCTTAGCCATGATTGTTTTCCTTTCTTTTATAGCATTTGAAAAAAATGAATATATACCAAAAAAAAAATATATTCTATCATTCAAGAAGTGCTATGAAATGGTAACATTTTGGATAGCACATCTTCAGGAACAATTGCTGCAGATGCCTTCAGGTTTTTACAAAAGAGGTCAACATTGTTAAGACAATTGTAGAAAACTTGCCATACAAAAAGATGCCCAGTCAAATATGGTGTGATAAGGGGAAAATAATGCAAGTAAAGTAGCTGTGTCCGGTCTCCAGCTTCATCAAACCTAAAAGCTGTAGATTAGTCATTAATTAAAGTGAGGCAGGGCAAAAGATGTTACTTTCTTTCATCTGTGTGAGATATATATTTTACTTGTTTCTAATGATTGTGAAAGTTGATAAAATGCAGACTTTAGATTTTTTTTTTCCCTTTAAATCACCCAGAATGTAAATGTAACTATATTTATCATAAAAGCCAGTACGTGATCATGTATGTTCTTGTCATTTTATAGCTTGCGTACATTTCTTCTGCTGGAGAAATAATTGCTTTAGCTTTGAGTGCTGATGAGGGGATTGGGGTTGGGGCTTTTTCCCCTGTTAACTGTTTGGGGACCAGGGCTTCCTGCGACCGATGTGCTGAAGGATGCCATTCCGCTGACAGCTGGGCTATCCACCCTCCCTCAGAGCTCTAATACGCTCGTAATGTCTGCTGAGGCCTATGGTTCTTAGTCATGCTCAGGTGACTAAATGCATGATTTGTTCTTGTTGATACTTCAGTACCCTGAGAAAGGCTGGATGGAGATTAATACAACCTTGACTCCGTCCACTTCCAGTTGCTACTGCGCACATGATCTTCACTAAGACTTGCGAAAGAGATCTGGTGTTGCCTCTGCATTGCATGAAATGAATTAATCCCTCACCAGTTTTGGCTGGTGAGTTTTCATGGTCCCAGAAGCCACCCGCCGTTCCTCCTAATGATGGTAGTAATGTAATCGGTTCCCTCCATGGAAGGAGTGGACCTGGAGACAGGAGAGAGCTGAAGTTGCATCACAACCATGCAGAGAAATGTTCCCTGTCCAGGGTCTCTCATCAGCAGAGGGATACTTTTCATCCTTCAGAAATGCCTTCCTGTGTGTTTTAAAAATAGGCAATGAATAGAATCCAAGCTAGCAGAAGATGTACAGTACCCTGATTTTTTGCCTTCTTACCTTAAGTCCTATGTCCATGTGGTCCTCTTGCAGGCTGTCCCTGTTCTCACAGTTTGCATGCTGAAGCCTGCATACATTTGTCTTCCCATTGTTCCTGTAGATGCCTCTCCTTCCAGCCCAGTGTGCCCCCTTCTCTCTCCCCACCCTGCAGTGATCACCTGGGTACATCTCCAGCTCCTTGAGCCAGGGCTCCTACAAGCTGTGCTGATCCTGGTGGCTGCCAGCGAGACTGTACTCCAGTGTTGTTCACATGGGTTTGTGACCTTTGGAACATGTTGCAAGTTTTCAGTTATGAATTAGGTGTCTCCATAAGTATTTTAACTATCAGATATCATAACATTAATTTTAAACTTTAATCTTCATGGTAGGATTGTCAGAAGATGACACAGCAAGGTGAAAAAAAAAACATAGTTCCTTGAACCAAGGAGGCACTGCATTTCGGGAGGCATTCATCCCAGAGAGGGATGTCTCTCCTATCTCTTACTCCTCCGGAAAAACTGTCAAAGTCTTTTGATTCTGGTCAGAATATCGTGTGCAAGTATGGGATCCATTAAAGCGAGATGATGAATCAAAGTATTTACTGGCTGATTATTGGTGAACATCATCTGCTTTACTGGTGAGTTTCATCTCTGCAATATTTCTGATTAATGGGAGAGTACAGACGTTTTACAATATAAGAACACCTTTCTTGTACGGTTTTGCCTTCGAAGCCAGCCAGCTTTCTAGCTTGGGCCTCATCTTCAAGCTTTTAGGGATATTCACCCCTGCCTAGGCTCTTAGACACCTAACCTAGCCAGCTAATTTAACTGACTAATTCTCCTGGGGTGCATATAGGGCCAGGAAAAACAGAAGGCAGTTTGGAGCAGGACTCTTAACTTCCATATCCAGGGAGCCGAGAGAGAATTAGCTAGATACAATTTAGATGTTTAAAAGCTGGATAGTGTGACTACCTCCCTGCACCTGTTATTACATGACTCATTCTTTCATTCAGGGCCCAGGTGGAAACACATTGATGTGGTTTGAGTGTAATATTATAACTAGAGATTGGTATCCATGTTATTACAAGTAGACAGCCCCAGTCCTTCAGACTGAACTTTAAAGCTAGAGGATGTGGTGCTGCACAACTCCTCAGCCCTATCAGCAATATCTTAGGCACCTTGCATGGCCTCTCTCTTTCAAAAAAAAACCCTGCTAGTCAGCTAGAAAAATGCCATCATTTTTTAATTCTCCATTTCTCCATTTTTGAGGCTTTAAGTTCATTATCTGCTCAGTTTTCAGCAAGTTTTAATGGATTTTCCCAAGGTCTTACACATAAGGCACTAGAGCCCCTAGAGCCCCTGTCCTAGGGGAAGAGGCTCCTTTGGGAAGGAATTCAGAGAATATGAAATAGGCTCCTGCTGGGAATGGCCTGTCTCCAGATTGCCGGGGAAGCCCAGGCAGCGTGGCCTTTTAGGCATGAAGTAAGCCATGGAGGAAGAGGAGGGCAAGGGGGGTTTTCCATCCCCTCTCCACTACCCCACGGAGCCTTTTCACCTGTAAATGCACAACGTCAATTACAATGTAATTGGTTCTTCCGGCTTGAGAACATAACAAATGTGGACTGACTTTCCGAGTTTGGGGCAGGGGAGAGGACAAAAAACTTGAGTGTTTTCCAAATTCCTCGCTTTTTCCAAGGTCAGCTAGAAGGTAGCCAAGGAGTTGTATGCAACTTGGGAAGATACTTTTTCACTAATATTTCTGTTTGCTAATTTCAGTTGTTAATGATGAAAAATGGCTCAAGTCAGATACTTCCAACCAGCTGTAATTTTGCTAGGCAGGGCTCTCTTGCTCTTTTATTTCAGTAGGTTGCCATGTCTTTATGTTTTGCCACAGACTGTCTAGTTCTTTTCAGTTGCTTTTATTTAAGAAAAGCATTCTTAAACCTAAAAATGGGAAAGATGAATAGTTACTTGAACAGCCCCCAGATACCCTGAACTTAGAGATTTATCATTATGTATCTAAGGCTTTGCTTTACCAGTCGTAAGATTTTATTGCCCTGTGTGGGGTCTAGTGCTTCTGTTTGAAAGCTCCTGATCTATCGTAACAAGATGTCCTTATATATAGTAATAATGGTGTCTGTCCAGAAGGTATCTGAGTATAGCTGTATTACTTTAAATTCACATTTAGTTTTGCCTGGTATGTATTTGCCTTTGTGACTAGACCTACACTTTGTGTTTGTTTGAATTTGCTGATTTGCACATGAATATTGGGCACTTAAAAATCACTTACCACTGATTTGCATGCACCTATTTTCTTGCACGTTAGTAAAAACTGCCAATCACAAATAAAAGGGCACCCAAAAGTGCAATAGCCAAGTATTCAAAGTGACCATTTAAAATGTAGTCTCATATACAGAGAGCAAGCCTTTCTACGCAGTAAACTGATAGGAATCACTTCTAGTTAGATCTTAAATACATGTATTACAGTGAAACACTGTTGGACAGTGCTCCATCATCAGTCTGTGTTTCTCAGGACACTATTTTTCAAGATGCTTTCTTTAAGAATAAAGCCCTGTGTTGTAATGAATGTGTGCTAACTGATCCCCCAAGCCATCTGTATTTTTTTTATTTGTATCAATGTCAGAGTTGAGCTTCTGTAAGAAATTTTTACAGTATTTTATTTGTAGTCTTCATTATTTCAAGTTAAGGGCACAAAACTCTTCATGCACCCAGAGCCTGCAGTGGTTCGTTTAAATCCCGTATTTTGTTAACGTGTTACCGTGATTGCTAATTTTCATGACAATTGTTATTGTACCATCAGTGCTTAATGGCAAGGCATCATTATTCAATGCTGGTCAGTCAGGCACTAAGACATGTGCAAGACATCAGGCTGAACCCATATAGATGTCGTGCACTCCCCTGCTAATGAATGTGGTTTTGTAAAAAGGTTTAAACACGGTTGGCATCCTTAATGTAAGGTTTGCAAAAGCTTTCAGGAACTGCTTTGTGTTTATATGGAGCAGATCTAAACATGTCACAAACAGAGTCAGACCCATTGTGTGCATGTGTGTGCAAAGCTACGGAGAGGAGCGGATCATTTTGGGGTTTGAAATCTGGAAATGCAGCACAATTCCCGCTATGGTGGGAGTGAGGGGGAACTGATTTGCCAGGTACATCAGTGTTTGGTAATGGCTGTGGGACTTGTTCTTGCAAATCAGTGGTCCCCTTGTGCATCAAAGAGGTGATCCCTCACAGTGGATGGTGTCATTCATCAGCTTGCAAAGTTGGCACTGGCAGGAGGGAGCCTCCAGTGCACCGGTGGTGGGAGGTTAGGCACTGTGACCAGAAGCCAGGACAGCGGATCAGGTGTTTAGAAAGGAGGAGCAGAAGGAAACTCAACAGGAGTGGGATGCACTTTCTGCGTTGTTAGTCCAGCCCGCTCTTCCAATGCGTCGTTTGACGTTACCCTCGCATCTGCTTTAGTTACTGTTTCTATGTGGTTTTGCACCCAAATGTTTTGGGCTGCTGTCCATGATAAACTAGATGGAACTTGGTTTAAAAGCACAGATTTTTCGTCTCTTCTAACTCAAAGTAGAATGAGCCCTTGTGCTCCTAGAGTTTCGAGTATGAAAGGAACAGTAGACATTGGCTGTTAACGAGCTCCAGCACGCTGGGCTCCAGCAGGACTTGGTGTGAATTCAGTGCCTAAGCGGCATCGACTAAATGGTTAATTCATCTCGTATCAACAGCACTATGATTCATAATGTAAACTTGAGGAATCCTTGATGTTTCAGTCACACATTCCTCTTAATTTGGCCATGCATTCTTTTAAAGCTACAGTGTGCTAACTTCATAAAATGCAGCATGCAAATGCACAAGTTTTTGCCTTCAGGCATTTTAGCCATGGATGTTTCAATGGGTGTCTTCTTTCAAGTATATATTCTTTCTTAAATTATTTACCCTGTAAACATGCTTTGCATTTTCAAAGAAGAATCTGGGCTTCCTCATTCACTAGATTTCGCTGAATTTAAGGTGTAATAGAGATAAAAGCCTCTCATCTGCTTCTTGCGAGCATGTTAGCCTTTGGGATTTTTTTGTAGCGAATGTTAGGCCCCATTTTCTTCTCCTTTGGTATTCTCACTCCCTCCCCCACTTAAAGTCCTTGATGCTTTGCCTAGAGCAATACCCACTGGCGGTGTCTGGCTGTGACAGTACTATAGGCTTCCCTACAGATGGGTCCTGCCAATGCCAACCATTGTTCTACCACTGTGAGCTGGCTTGACTGTCTCGGATCACTCAAAGCCCCCTTTCCTCTTGATTTTTTCTTTACTCTGAAGGGTCACCCTTGCCTGTTGACTTTGAGATCTGAAATATGCTGACACCCAGAACTCGCGTTCTCTGTCTGAGCAGCAGCTCCCAGGCTCAGACTTCAACACTCACCGCTTCCGTCCGAAGTTCTCCTCGAGGACTGTCCTGCTGCTCCCGGACAGCTCTGTCATTACCCTCCTAGCCCCATCCTTCTGGTGCTTTGCAGTTAGTTTAATTTTACGTGCTCACTTGAAAGTAAAATAGTAAAACTCAATGTTATTCTTTTTTTTAAAGATATAAAATTAATCTTTAACTGTCGGCTGAATATTAAAAGTATATAATGCCTCAGTGCAGGAGTCTGTTGATAACATCCATCCTATTTCATGATTAATTTGTTCCTTTTAATATGATATTCTTGTGCTGCACTGTGCAGACTAATTCAGATTCCTAGAAATTGAACTTTGATATCTATTTCCTAGATTCACACCGTAAGTGAACCTTCAATTAGCAGATACAGGTGACAGCGTGCCTTGCTCAGTGTTTTCTCGACAAGGATTTTAGAGACACGGACACTGATTAAATAATCTTGCAATTGGGTGTGTATTGCCAGAGTATTAAAAATAAAGCACTGGGAGGAATTGATGCTTTTTTATATTATTTTTCTTTAAGTCTTGGACGATAAAATGCTTTTTCCAGTGGGCCAGAGATAGGAGGAGCTGATTTAAACACTCAGTATGTTATGTATGCCTTTGCCCAACTATGCGTTAGATTAAGCAAGTTTCACTCACAGTTAATCCTTTGTAAATTAGCATTATGGATGCCTTGGGGCCCACATCCCACAAATAAAATGGTTGTCAAGCCAGCTGCACTGTGTATTACTTAAGGCTGAATGTTTTAAGAGTTTTCATGCTTTTAATCTATTTCACCGCTGAGTTTCAATTTTGCTGAGTGTCTTTTCAGGAGTGATGAGGGTGAGTGAGTAAATATATATTCTGGTTTTCATGCATTTGCCTGGGCAAATCGTTTGTTATCAGGTGTTTGGCAGGGAATGTCACACCCCACCACAAAAGACAAGCTTGTAAGTTCAGGTGTTAAATTGAAGTGCAGACCAACAAGAACCAAAAGCCCTTAATTAGCTTTATTTTGTTAGCCTGCTACACTTTTTTTTTTTTTTTTTTTGGGGAGGGGAAGGGAAAAAAAAGAGTGAGAAACATCCTTCCCTCCTCCTCATCCTTTTGGCAGAGTAAATATTGCCTGTTAAGTTTGAATTAGCTGTCATCGCGAAAGAATTAATGCTGTGGTTGAGCCTTTCTAGTGAGGAAGGGAAAAATAAACGAGACAGATCTTAGTTCAGCTTTAAGTGATAAATGAGGACAAAGCAGCCCATTCATCTCCTGCTAGGAAAGTGGACACAAACACTAAAGCAGTTTTGCGGAAGACGTGTCAGCAAATGTGATCATTTTGTAACCTGTCAGGAGGATAGAGAGCTAGTCCTTTTAGAGTGTCACAGGGGAGGGTGTCTGTCTGATGTGACAGTTTTCATCCATCCATTTACTGCTTTCTCTTGGGGGGGGGGGGGGGGGGGGGGGATAAACAAGGAGAGAGCTTGGAGTTGGTTAAAACTGCATTTTTCTTTACACTTTCCAGTATAATTTATATGTATATCCACCCGCATCCAAATGAAAAACATTTACCAAGGAAAACTCCCCTCTGCTCTCTAGAGTTTCTTCTCTCTTTCACTGCATGAGATATGCTCATTTTAACACATTAGATTCCCTGTCTTCAAGTTGGAGCCTTGTACTTGGTTTGATGTTTCACAAAACACGGTTTTACCTCTTCTTAGTGTTGTTCGGTTGGTGAAGGCTTTGTTTTGCTTTGATTTGGTTTTGCAGAAGCACAAGAAAAAATAAAAATAAATGTAACTTAGGGTGCTTTTGTTGCATTTGGTTGCTGGGGTATTTTTGCTATACCTCTCCAATTCTGGTGATACGCTTCATGTACAAACCTGTTTTGCAAAAGTTCCTGCTTCATGAAGACCCTATGAAAATATTCTTCCTCCTCTGTGAGAATGCAATAACAAATGCTGAATTCTTACAATCCATAAAATGCCTCAAATTCTACAGTTTGTTGATTTATTCATGTTAATTGACCTATTAATTTCTGGCAAAATCTGAAGCGATGTGGTGTCTGATTTTAGAAGCCGGGATTTCTCCCAAAAAATGATTGAACAGTATCAGGACTTCCTATTTCTGGCATCTTTTTATTATTACTTATTTCCATTTTTTTATACTACATAGAAAATATAACATTTGCCTATTACCATAAGTAAAGGTATGCTACAGAGACAGGAGATGCTTTTACAACATAAGCTTCACAGTTTGACACTTGCTTCTTTATATCATCCTTTTCTTCAAAACTATCTTTTATACTTTTCCCTTGGTATTTTAGTACAAGTAAGTATCTCATTGACATGTGTTTCCTTGAAATCTTGTACCTTAATAGTAAAATCCCTTGAAAATGAATAAATTGTTTCTGTTCAGATTAAAAAAGCTGTGAAGGTGTCAGAATGGCTATAAAAAATACAAAGGTATTTACTATTATACTCCACCCTGCTTGGATTGCACTGACTGAGGACTAATTATTTCATTTGTACTTAGAAGGTTAATAAATTGTAACATGATGTATTTCAGTTATTCTAATATGTATATAAGTGTATGCATAATTAAGGAAAGTCTAACTCTTTCCTGAATGCAAAAGTTGGATTTAATAGCTACATAAAGAAATGTTTGGAAGCACTGGAAACTGAAAGAAGTAAAACACCATGAACATACGCAGGATAGTAAAGTCCTAAATTCATGGCCATATGTTTTTTTCTCCAAGATATTTATCTGTGTGCTTCTTTTTATGATTTTTATATATATTCTGCTATTTTGTTTTATTCACCGGGGTTTTGTCTCTTCTGCTTTTTTTCAGAATCATCCAAAACCGGATTTTGATCGTTGTTCTGGCCATCGTCATCATCTTCACAACCATGATGGCTATTTTTTTTTCTGTCAAGGGACGCTGACATCTTTGTTCTTCACTAAACAGCAACAAACTGGTTGTTCTGAGTAATTAAGACAAAGTGGTCACATGAATCATTCTCTTGCACTGACAGAGTCTCCCTCTTTTTTTCCACTCTTCAACTCAGGTGCAAGTGGTGTAAAATACTTTGTATTATTGATGGCATAGTTGATGGCTTGTGGGGCTGATTATTTTTTCTTACTTTTTTGGTCTTTATCCAAGTGTTTTCAGAATCTTAATATTTTCTGGGGTGAGGGCTTGTTCTGGTATAAACAGACTTTGTGTGTGTCGAATTCTGCCCCAGACATTTAGCCTGTAAATTGACAGTTTAGTGAGGGAAGAGGGGTCTTTGCACTTTTCCTGTGCTATGCGGGGTGTATTAATATCAAGAAGTATCTGACCTTCTGTGATACAGAATATAAGTAAAGCAGAGGCCAAGTGATGTAGAAAGTGAACCTGTCTCCTGTGACTAACTCCCTATCATGAATTATTGTAATAGATGTAACCTGGTTAAGAACAGCAGTTAGTTCTAAAAAGAGAGCAAACTTGGGATGATGTTTAATATCTGATGTGGATCCAACACTCTATTTAACAATATTTTTCTTTTAAATAGGCTTCCTTTTCTACTTGTTCAAAACAATTCCACTTTCATCAACATAATGATAACACATCACTTACCCAAAATGTAGTTGTGACCACAGCCCCTCTGTTGAATCTCTTTTAAACCTTCCAGTGTTGATATATGTACTGATAAGCATACACAGTAGGCCCTTATTGGAGATGTATAAAGGTACTTATCTATACATTGCTGATTAAAAAGAGATTCTGAGTAATAGGTCAGTGGCAAATATGTGACTATAGTGCGTTAAACAAAAATCTAGATTTTTAATACTGGCCTGACTATGTTGAGACCGCATGTTCAAAATATTTTTAGTGTATTAAATTCTGATGTGATATGCCCTTTTTAAACAGAAACTGTAAAAATGTTAATTTATACACGCTTTTGGCTGATATAATATATCATAGTTTCATCTACCTGTGTGTAAATGAGCTGTGTTTCTCTTCTACTGGCTGCGCTTCTATAGACAGGTCTAGGTCATTTGGCTTATAATTAAGCTTACAACTCCAGCAAGCATCTATTTCTGGTGAAGTGGTAAAGTAATTTTCATTATAACTTTTAAATTCATTATATGCAATTCCTTACAAATACTACAAATTGAGTGGGATCTTAAGCCCTTGAACTTAAGCCGTAAAACCTTTTCAGAAAGGTGTTCAAAAGAAACAAAGCTGGTG